>NC_056526.1:184303481-184359187 GCF_019175285.1 Sceloporus undulatus | reverse complement strand
AATAATAATTCAGAGGAAGGAACTGGCAAAAACATGTCAAAGTATTCCTTGTCTAAGAAAACCCTATGAAATTCATGAGGCTGCCCTATGTCGACAGCTGACTTGAAGGCACATACACATAAAAACACTTTGGTGAACATTGTGTGACAATATATTGGAGATCTGGGAACAGTATAGCCACTGCCCAGTATAGGGAAGACAGGAGGCCTGTTTTAAAATGTCATGAATCTTGACAGATTTGTTATGCTTCCACTAAACCTTTGCCATCCATTAGTTCAGAAAAAAGGATTCAATTTTCTCTGTATTGTTAATATCCTGGCTGATTATTAAGCAGAATGTCACCAATAGGCTGCCCGATGTGCATAAAATGTATGCTATTATGTTTCTGCACAAGAACCACCACCAGCCATGTATTTGTCTCACATTTTGGCATCAGCAGCCTCAAAAATTGTGGTTCAGTTCCAATGCAATATTTTCTCTCTGTGCATCTCACTAGAGAAGCATACAATGAAAAATGCCACATTGTGCATCCAAAATCTCATCTGAGTTATATACAAATGGTTTAAGAAAAGCAGCAAGAGTCTGGTCTGTTGAGCGGCAAGATGACACTGTTGGAAACACTACTTCAAAATTCTCTTTACACCCCTACCTCCTTTTTGTTTTTAGAGCAATGGGAGTCCTTAGATAGGACAGGATTTCCCATATGCTTCTAGTCATGCTTCACACTGTCACTGAAGTTTTCCTTTTATTCAACTATAGGAGAAACTGGGTACTGATAATTGATGTCTCTCAGCAACCAGCCAATGGTAGCACAGCAACCCCAAGGTACCTGTGGTCACACAGAGACTCCATCATTTCTCTTCTTCCTCTCTCTTTCTCTTCTTGCTCAGAAATTTGTAAGTTGCAGCCCCATACAGCTCCTCTGCCTGAAACTCTTTCTTAGGTTGCATATACACTACAGAGGTAATGAAGTTTCACTGATTTAACTGCCATGGCTCTATGCTATGGAATTTCGAGATTTGTAGTTCTGTGAGACATTTAGCCTTCTCTGTCAGAGAGCTCTGGTGCCACAACAAACTACAGATCCCAGAATTGCATAGCATGGAGCCATAGAAGTTAAAGGAGTGTCATATCTTGTTGTGATAAGTTTGTCTTAAGGTTACCATAAGTCAAAAACAACTTGAAGACACTCAACAACAAGCAGATTTATTCATGTATGCTACTTCCCCCTGAACTACAATAGGCACATGTTAGTATTTGCTAGGAGTTGTACGTTAGGCTTCTCTTATATTAAAATGAGTGAGACTTTCCTTTCTCTTCATTACAAACATGTAAGGATTTAAAAGTCCACATGTTGAAGAAAGTGAAAATTAGGATTGATCCCATCCCTGCCCCTTCCATGATATTCCAGAATAAGCTGGATTGATTTTGAGCAGAGATGAAAAGAATATTTGATATTTGCAAAATCGTTGGAAAATGAATTTCCTGAGTGTCAGAAAACTTTGATGAGGAGAATCCCCAGTGAGTGAGAATCTTCACAGTTTGATATTAATTCTTCATGAAAAATGTACATGGAGTTTTTGCACAGAGTGATGAGCAAACAAGTATGGGCATCCTTTTTGCATGGCAGAAGTCCCAAAGGCCAAATATTTTTCAAAAAGTCTAGTTTTAGACACCTTTTTGCAGTGAAGAGACAAACAGTAAAAATATGAATTCTTGCTTGGAACACTACCTTTTCATTCCTAAGTTTGAGCCATAGTAGTATGAATCTCCTCTATTCACAGAGAGTGAGATGAATTTTCAAGCAATATTGAGTAAGGAGTTTATCACATTGGCTTTTCTCCTGCGATAAACATGGGATGTAATTTTAAGAAGGCGGATCCTATCGCATTTCCCTGTCACTGGGCATTACACAGCCTGTATGCGAGCCAGGCTTCTGCCACATCTTTTAAAGAACAGGAAAATTGCATTCTTGAAAAGATGCAGAAAGGGCCTGGAGAAGCCCAGCTTGCATATGGTCTGCGTATTGTCCAGCAATGGGGAAATGCGATAAGATCTGCCTTCCTAAAGTTACATTCCGCATCTCTCATGAGAGCAAAGCTAATGCGTTAAACTCCTAAGTAAATTGCTCCCAGATTTGCTGTTGTAAGGCTGGGTTCTGCTGCTCCAGCAGTCACAAGCACACTAACAAGGAACTGTGTATTTCAGTTCAGAGAAGAAGAAAAATAGCTTGGAAGAAATAGTGGTCTAAATGCAACTATTAGTTTCAGTTAAGAGCAGACCCATAAAATAAGTCAGTGAATGGTAAATAACAGAACTCTTCCGTTGACTCCAGGGGACTGGCAGCTGAATTTAGACCAACCTACATTAAAAGTATAGTTCTACTCATTGCTACTTGGATATAAGGTGCCATTGAGATCAATGGGATTTTCTTGCAGCTGTTTTAATTCTGTACACATTTGCTTCTATCCAGGTATTCCCTTTCTTCCTCCTCTGTCCATTCCAGCACACTGTGACTGTATCATTTTAGAAACCATAGCTGGCATCCTGTCCAGTAATTATGATGCTCCATGTTTGTCTTATGCCATCGCAATTCATTTTCATGGCTTTTGCATATGCAACAATGAAAGTTCCTGCCAAAATTGTGCAACCCCACCTGCTGCATTCATTTCCAGAAAATGGGAGCATGAGTGGAAACAAGTCCAGCTCTTCACTTTTCAATGGGCACACTGCAAAAGGGAACAGAGGCGTTAGTGTGTTTTGGCATCTCTGACATGCTGCCACATCCCTTCCAGCTGCCATTGTTGCTGATTTGGAGGTAATGGTTCTCTCTCTCTCTCTCTGTGTGTGTGTGTGTGTGTGTGTGTGTGTTTGGAGGTTTGAGAGGCTTTGGAGGGATATGGGAAGCAAACACTGGATTCTTAAGTGGTCTTTGAAAAGTTTTCACAAGTCTGGAGACAAAAAAAAAAAATACCCAGAAATTTTCCCCCAACTTTTGAGGGGCTACAGTCCACACTCTGTCCATTCATGCACTACAGGAGGACAGCTGTTTGCATCTCTGCTCATATCTCATCTCTCCAGAAACATAATAATGACCATGGGGGAACTGCACTCTTGAAACGGTAGCATCCAGATCTTGATATATAATCTAGCAACAATTACATTCATCTCATAATGCTTCATTATTCAGTCTTCTTTCCTCTACTTGCAGAACTTTGCACAGTTCACAGCTTCAGCCTCTGACAAAGAGTTAGCAGTTAGCTGAAAGTGTGCATTCTTCTGATACATCTCTTGGAGTTCTGCCTGGTTTTGCTACCTGTTATCACCTCTGTCACCTCTCATTCTCTTCTTTGTAGTGATATTTTAGATCTCCACTTGTAGTGTTATTTTAAAATTGGGCCAGGGTGTAATGAAATTATCCCATAGTTTGAAGGACACATTTTTCCCTGCTCCTTAGATTTTTCTTGGAGCAAAAGTGCCATCTCATGCATGCACCATAGTACCTTTGTAATGAATGGGTCCCCCCATTCATCTGAGGATTTCTCCCAGACAACAAAGGATTAAATGTTGGGAGAGGTGCATTCTGATGACAGCTTACATCACATTTTAATAAGGGTTACATCACAGCTGATGAGATGCCAACTGACCAATCAGTTGGGCAGAAGCGGGAACTTTGAGATTCTTCTAGGCAAAGGTTTTAAAAGAAAATGGTCACATAACCTGAAAAACCCACAAAAAAACTATGGTTTTAAAAGGCCTTTTGGACCATGAAGTTTCTGAGTCCCCTTTTGTCCTTGTTGAACTATCTCCAAAAAAGAGTTGAAAATCCAACATCTCACCACCTGTCATGCTGGCTTCCACCTCTCAAAGGACTCCTGATAGTTCATACATGTACTGGCCCTCAGGGACCCCTTGATGCACACAGGCTCTCTGGAAATAATAATAATAATAATAATAATAATAATAATAATAATAATAAATTTTATTTTTATCCCATCTCTCCAATGGATCGAAGTGGGTTACAACACTAAAAAATTACAATAATTAAATACATACATACATACATACATCAACATTATAAAATCATATTAAAATCACTAAAACATCATAATTTGCATGAGAAAGATTCTCAATGAAAGATTCAAAATAAAAAAAAATACCTCGATGGGAAAGAGAAATTATTTGTGTGAGAGGAAGAGAGAGTGTGTCAGTGAATGAGTGTTTGGTTCCAATAGATATCGGGATTTTTAAAAAAAAACACTTGAGGGAGAGAATAAAATGTCGCAGCTGGTGCTGAGAATTGATAAGAAATAGCCTGGGGAAAGTTGCCAGGTTTGGGGTTTGTTTTTTGTTTGTTTTTTAAAGAAACTAGAGAATGACAGCAAATTATTATTATTGTTGTTGTTGTTGTTGTTGTTGTTGTTGCAACTTCCAGTAGGCTCCTGATACATTTCCCTCTACTGGACAAGCCCTGAGAATGATTTTATGAGAGCAAAATCTTTACTCAGTTGAGTTTAATCACATGAAGCTAGTAAAGTGCAATTGCAGTAGGATAACTGCATCCTTGGCAGTTACTTATCACACAACTTTGTGTCTCTCCTCTTGCTGCTTTGCATTTCAATCATTGGTGGACAACACTTTTTCACGGATGCTTTTTCCTTGTCAATGAAAAGATTTGCCTCATCAAGAATTGAAATGCAAGCCAGCAACAGGAAACACACAACACTGTGTGATAAGCGCCTACCGAAGATGCTCTTATCCTACTGTTCTTGCACATCCCTAATCTTATGTCATAAACTCCTGTATTGTATGTGTACTACTTCTTAACTCACCCAATGTTTCTATTAGTTGGTGAATTAGTGAATTTTCCGATTAGGCATGTAAAGATTAGAAGACTCAGCAATGTTCTTCTTAGTTGCTGCAGGCACAAATTTCACACAGCTCCTAAAATTTCCCTCACAGTTCACAGACACAGAGGATTTGGGGGCTGCATTTTGATTTGGAAAGCTGTAAACAATACACCAGCAAACCCAACACGGGTGAAAACACAGAAGCACAGAATACAAAACCAGAAAGGGGTAACAAACGGAAGCAATATTGGATGGAATTGAGTGTAGGACTTTTGTCTTCGAAACTTGACTTACATGTGAGGGAAATATAACTGGTGAAATATCTGAAACCATGACCTATGAGGAGTTACTTTGAGAGCTGGTTATGTTTAGCCTGGAGAAGAGACGTTTAAGAAATGATATGACAGCCCTATATAAATATTTGAAGGGATGTCATATTGAGGAGGGAACAAGCTTGTTTTCTGCAGCTCCAGAAAATAGGATCTGGAGCAATGGATTCAAACTACAGGAAAAGAGATTTCATCTCAACATTAGGAAGAACTTCCTGACAGTAAGAGCTGTTCAACAGTGGAATATGTTGTCTTAGAGTGCAGTGGAGTTTCCTTCTTTGGAGGAGGCCAAATAGAGGCCAGATGGCCATCTGTTGGGAGTGCTTTGAAAGTTCTTTCTGCATAGCTGAGGGTGGACTGGATAGTCCTTGAGTCTCTTCCAACTCTGTGATTCCATGAATGAGCAGTTTCACAATGTCTGTATTCACCTAGTGGTTGCTCTGATGCTACTACATATGGGCATCCATTTCACAATGATGGAGTGACTAGTGCACCATGGCTCAAAGTACCATGGGCACCAGGGTACATCAGTGTGTGTCAGGACATTGACTAGGGAATACTGGAGCTCAGCAGGAGTGCCCAATGTGCATCAGAAATGTTTGATGTGCACTAGAAATGCCCAATGTGCACCAGAAGTGCCCAGTGCACATCAAATATGCCTTGGAATGCTCTTGCCAGTGTCTTGATATGCATCTTTGCAATTGTCAAGTTACATAACATAGATGATGATACAGAATCTCAGCCCTTAGAGAAAAGAAATGGAAGTAGATTAATCTAGTCATATTTTAAACAGCTAGAATGAATAGGATATTATTAGGCACATCCAAGCTTAAGTTTATTAAGAGCTGAAAACCAAGTGAGATTATTACTGGTCCAGGAGCCAGCATGTCATCATGACTAAATGTTTGATCTAGATGTTGCCTCAAGCTGTGGGTGCCACCAGGGCTCTGCAGTGCTGCAGACTATCACAGCACCCTTCTTAAATAATGACCCAGTCACAGCATGTCTGTTGTTAATGGAGCATTGTAGTTTTACATCTCCAGCTGTGGCTGGCAGCCATGTGGTGGAGCAGTGAGAAGCCCTGACTCTTGGAACTGTACACTGTGTTTATGCAAATGGATCAAATAACATCTAATATGATGATAACAGAACCATGAGTTGGCTTTTACAGGCTGAAAAACCTTCTCTCTTCCAACTGCTTAGTGCCCTCACTGCAATGCAGGATAGGCCAAAAAAATATTTGAAACAAGCAGGAGTAGATATCTTCAGTGGCTTGTGCCAAATCTCTCCCAAAAGCATACAGAGAGAGTGGGGCAAATGTCCTTGCTCATTTATACCTATGAGAGAAATGAGACATCCTTGGGTGATGAGGATGGTCACTCTGCAGCAATGATAGGCAACCTCAGAGCATCCAGGAGCCATATCTATCTCATTTCTCACCCAGCTCCTGGACAATCCTGGACCACATTTCCAGTTTCCCTTGAAATGCCTGAAAAGTCACCTCTTTTTAAAATTCATTTTAAGGGGTTAGGATGGTGTAAAATAAACTGTAGGGGGCTGCTGTGTTTTACACAAGAACCATGTTTTCCACAAGAACCATGCACAGCTGCTGGCTTTCAGGGCATGATTCTGTTGCTATTTTTCTAAAAAGAAAATGCACTGTAGGAGTAGGACTTCACCAGGGCTCAGTTGAAGTCTATGACCCACAGAATTCATATTCTTTACTGCAGGTAAGGCCAGCTAGGATAGCCACGTAAAAAACAAGACAGGGCATTTATACCTGTATTAGCTGGATGGAAGAGGGAATTTCAGAAAGTGTAGCTTGTCAGTAAAACTTCATCAGCAGAAGCTCCATCCCTGTCCCTTTGATCGGACCATCTTAGCTGGTCAGTTCTACTGTACAGCAGGGTGCTGCAATCTTCATCAGGCAGCACCTTAAGGGCCTTGTTCCATGTGTGTGTGTGTGTGTGTGTGTGTGTGTGTGTGTGTGTGTGTGTAAGGAGGGCACCAAGTGGATGCAAAATGGATCAGCCAAATATTACCAACAGCTATGGCCCTCTTGACTAAAGTGAGATGGAGTTCCAGGTGCTTCTGGGCAAAAGCAGAATCACACAAAACTGAGATACAGCTCTGTCTGTCTAGGACTGATTCCCCACTCCCACAGCAGGTTCCATCCTATACTGTTCAGGAGGGCACATAGTCTTCAGGAGAAACACTCGAGGAGGCTGGATGGCCACCTCTCAGGAGTGCTTTAACCAGACCTGAATGACAGGGTTTTAAACTAGATGGCCCTTGGACTCGCTTACAGCTCTCTGCTTCTATGATTTTGAGGGGAAACAGATGACTTCAGGAAAGCCAGCATGGTGTAGTGGTTTGAGCATTGGTCTACAATCCTGGAGACAGGGCTCAATTTACCACTTTGCCATTTGCCACGGGGTGACCTTGGGCGAATCACACACTGCCAGCCTCAGAAAACACTGTAATAGGTTCACCTTAGAGTCAGAAAGGACTTGAAGGCACACAACAACAATAGAGATGGCTTTGAGGGGGCAGAAACTTCCTTCCATGAGCTAACTTAGAAACCAACTCAACATTAATAAGTAAAATACTTTTTGCCCTAGTGCTCACAGAACTCTGCTAACTTCAGCCTTCAGTATGATACAAAGAAAATGAGCTCTTAGAACCAGCTGTTTATTTATTGGTCAATCTAGGCAGAGTCAGGGAAATGATGTACTGATCTGAGAGTGAATATATCTCATTCTCAATTCTACATGAAAAAATGGCAGGCTTTAGATGAATTATTAGTTTACATTGGGCCTAAATATTCCAAAGGCACCAAATGCCATATGATTTTGGAAGTTAAGCCAGGTCAGACCTGGTTAATACCTGTATGGGACACTGCCAACAAATACCAGGTAAGGAACCATTAGTAGGTGGAGGAGGAATATCACATTGTTCCAGTGTGGCCTCATAGCATAGGCCTGGTCAATCTTGTAAATTTCAGATTTATAATTGAAGTAAAATAAGCTAACTGAATTGCTTTTGGAAATTGGGTGAGTAAAGAGTTACTTTATAATATATATATATATAACTATAACTAACTGTAATAGTACCTTACTGCTTGTGGACTTGTAATGATAACTGTAACTAATAACTTTGGAGAGGCACCATGGTGTAGTGTGTTGGATTATGACTCTGGAGATAAGGTGTGATTTCCTGCTCAGCCATGAAAACCCATGGGCAGGTCACATACTCTCAACCCCAGAAAACCCCATAAATTGGAAATGACTTGGGAAAAAACACAACTAAAAAACAGTAACTCTGGAAAAGCAACATTAAAAACTTTGAGCAAAATTAAACATGTGCGATTACGATGATTGTAATTCTACTCTGAAGACCTGCCTAATGGCACCTTCAGAACTGCTATGCAGGGGGAATTCAGAAACATATTTCCTAATCTGAAAGGTTGTTTATGCTCTTCATAGTTAAGCTTCTCTTTCTGGCTTTATACAGTTCTGACATCTGACTGGATTTTTTTTTTCAATGCACATTTTTATTACCACCTACACCTTGGCAACATCATGCTAAGATTCAATAAATAATACACATAGCCATCTTCCTGCCAATATTGTTTCTGCAATATTTATTTAATATTTATGATGGTTATTTTGTGTGAGTGTTTTATAATTCTATGATTCATTTTCAACAACTCAAGGAAATATAACAAAGAAAATGGGGGGGGGGGGGGAGTGGATAGGACATGAAAGCAGACTGGTTCAAACAGTATTTTCTCCTATTAAGGTTTAGATTGTAGCTGAGTGGAGAATAAAATTGTACTCCTACAGACATTGGCTCAAAATTCTATGGACTGCTGAAATTCTGTAATGATCAGTGGAAGGACTGTACTGAATCTTCTGGTATCATTGAACTTCTTCGGTAGGGCAGCCGTAGAAACATCTGCCTTCGTCTATTGCCTTCTTGCTTCTGTAGGACTTTCCTGAAACATGTTGCTTCACTTTTCTGCAAAGCAGGGCTAATTTTACAGCACAGTTTCACTTTTCTGCAAAATATGAAGACATAGATATAGTCCAAGATTTTCCATACCACTAAGCAGAGAAGTGACTGCAGACCAGAAATCAGAAAAAAGACTAGGTCTTGGAAGGAGAGCTATGGAGGAACTTGACAAATCCTGAAGCATAAAGACATATCATTTAATGTTAGGATTCTTCATGCCAACCAAGTTATCTATGTCACTGTATTTCCAGTTTCTATGTATGGTTGTGAAAGCTGGACACTGAAGAAAGTGAATAGGAATTTGAGCTAGTAACTGAGATAGTGAACTGGAGTTTTGTGAAACACCAGTATCTCTCAGCCATCATCAGCTCAGCTCAATTGCTTTAAGCTGCTTATACTTGGACTGGTCACACACACACACACACACACACACACACACTGAACACAATATAAACAGTTTTTCCTGTATTAATAGCCAGCGAAGAAAGTGTCAAAATACAGTCACATTCTATGCACGCTTACTGAAAAGCAAGGTCTGTTGCATCTGATGGGATCTAAAGCTTATATCAGATAGACTGCAACCCTAGGGGTTAATTCCATCTAACATGAGTAATTATATACTTCCCACTACTGCATAAAACTTTAGAAAAAAGAGTGCCTTATTCCCCCTTTCAGGCAAAATTCCTGCTGACTTCAGTGGAATTCAGAATTTCACTCACCACAATTAAAGGTGCTGGAATGTGCTTGAAAGACAGCATTGTTCAAAGTTTTCGTGCCTGTTGGAATTGCTGAATTGAAAAACTGCTAATAAACCCTTGTTCTTGCAGACATTTATATATTACATACAGCCTGCAGCCAAAGATGTGGATGGTTTGAGCTCGTACTTAAAAAAAAATCAGAACTGTATGAAACTGAAAGAGGCTGATTTGTCCAGGACAAAAAGAAGAATCTTCCCCTGAAGAATGTTCAGGGACCAACTTGTGTGTGTGTGTGTGTGTGTGTGTGTGAAAAATAAATAATAGCACAATCATGATCCTAAGACAGTTTACAGAATAATGACCCAATGAAGCTTACAGTAGTTATTGGTAGGTGAATGCATACCATGGGAGATGTTCTGACCTTTTGATCTAAATCCATGTATCTCTTGTATTAAATGGTACTCAGCATGCATTCTTATTTACAACAACCACCAGGTCAAGCATGGCATTCTGTGTCCTGTTTGTGCTAAGCATCTCTGATTAGGTTATTATTATTATTATTATTATTATTATTATTATTATTATTATTATTTCTGTGCTGCAAGTACCTTAGAATCATGAAACTATAATATTCGTATCAGCGATGATGCAGAGCATCATAGCTAAGGATGTAATTCCTCACTAATTTTCTTCTTGAAGGTTGCAATTTCAGCATTTTTCTTCCTTCCTTAATCTTCAAAAGCTATGTAAGTTTTCAAAGTTTTGTGCAGAATATGCCCCAAAGTTTGCAGTTTGGGGCATATTCTGCACAAAATTTTGATGTGATTGTTTTGTGCAGGAAACAGCATTTTCTGTGTGGGAAATAACATGTTGATACAGAAATATTAATTCCTGTACAGAAAATGCTGTTTTCTGTGCAAAACATCCACATCTGAAGTTTCCTCAGAATAACACCCAAACTGTGAATATTCTCTTAAGGTCCAGGATTATTATATGGGAGGGGGGGGGGGGGTTTGACACTCAGAAAATATGTTTTCTGTTCATTTTTAAAATATTGTTGTATACTCTTTACATCCCGATTCTATAAGAAGCTCATCCTGCTCCAGTTCTGTGTGGTTCCCCCATAGAAATATGCATGAATTTATATATGCACTTGTGTGAATGTGCACATTTGAAGTCAACTTTTCAACAGTATGCATTTCTGCATGGATCCTCTCAATACCAGGCATTTGCCCACATTTTAGAAATGTGTGCATTTTTATTTCTGTAATTTAAAAATATGTTCATGTTGCAGAGATTTTTGTTCCATGAAATGCCTCTTAATCCCACTATGTACAGATGTCTGACAGCATGTTGTGTTTTGATTAGATATGCAAGTTAGTCCTCACATATGCAAATGAAACCTTTCAAACTTTCATACTTTGAAGGGTTTCCTTCTTCTTCTTCTTCTTCTTCTTCTTTTTGGGGGGGACAGCACTTGAATTCTCAATCGGATGCAGAGGAAAGGCAGTGTCTCAGGGGAAAAGTACAAGGCAATGTGTCAGATTTGTGTTCTGCCACTATTTTTTTTTTAAACTTACTTTGAACACTTTCAAATTACTAACTTTAAAAAAACAATGAAGTAAACCTCAATCTGAAATTCCACAGAATTGTTGCAAGGCAGAGTGAACAGTGCTGGGTTAAATAAACAGATAGCTGGACCTGGTATAAAGCCTGGTTGTATCTGGTGATTTGGACTGGGGTCCAGGAAAGCTTATGCTAGACATTTCTTTTTACCAGTTATTCCCAAAGAGAAGAAGATGCAGAGTCTTGCCTTTCCCAGCAGACTCATACAAAAGCAAACTGCTGAAGTGAAGTCAAAGGGTTTCATGGCCGGCATCCATGGTTTCACCAGCATCTGTGGCTGGCATCTTCAGAGAAGATCTTCATCTTTCTCTGAAGATGCCAGCTACAGATGCTGACAAAACGTTAGGAATAAACTCTTCCAGAATATGGCCACACAGCCTGAAAAACCCACCAAAAAACTATAAACTGCTGAAGCCTTTTCTAGCTTGCATGTTGTTTCTTACTAATGATTTTTTTTCATCTTGTCCATACTGTGATCTTGTTTGGCCACACGTGTCCCAGTTTTCATCTGTGAAATGTGGGAGAGTGTGGTATCATTAAGAGCTATCCCTTTTGAAGTCCAAAGCAGCTTTACAAAAAATTTATTCCCAATAGAGATGATACCTTCTATAAATTATTTTAGAGAAACACAATTACCTATATTTTTGGACTCTATAGAAAAGAGTTACTACAGAGATTGCATGGTGAGATCAGCACATCAACATTTACTACTACACCACTGGTGACAATTTCATTATCTGTCTAAGATGTTTCATCATATGTCTATAGTGGCCATGTGTCTAACTTTACAGAGTCCTTGATCTGATGGGTGTGAATCCAACAAAGGATTGGATTCCTACTTGGCAAAGGTCTTGGGAAGGGTCTCAGGAGTCATATTCTGCAGTGACTAAATCTGAAGGGAGGAAGTAGACCAAGTCTATGAAAGCTTGTGTACAGTACAACTCCTTTCACTCAGACTCAACAGTGCTACAAGATTCTTTTGCATTACATTTAGCTGTTGGCTTTTCATTTAATTCCAGATCCCACAGGCTCCTCCACCATGGAAGCAGATCTACTTCCTCAGTTTCTGTCTCTATCCCTGTTCTATCTTAAAGACTATTTGAAGGTAGCCTCTTTCTGAAAGACTGCTGAGCCCAAATCCCATGAGAAGGATGACACCTGGAGAGCAAATTGAACAGGCATAAATCAGTCTTTGGTAAGTTGTATTTCTAGCTGAATTATATGCAGAGATATCTTGTAGCACCATTGAATCTAATTGAAAGAAGTTGGCAGCATGAACTTAGGCTAAATGCATTTGAGGAAGTAGTTTGAAGTCTACGAAAGCTCATGCTGCCAACTTCTTTATTTCAGTTAGTCTCAAAGGTGATACAAGATTTCTCTACATACTGATTTTACAGACTAACACAGCTATATCTTAAATTCTACCGATATCTGAATGTAGTAATTTCTACATGTTCATCTAGTCATATAAACTAACATAAGGCTTTATTCTTTTGTGCGGATTATGTATTTCCTTTCTCCCCCCCCCTTTTTGGCAGTGTGTAAGCGGCCAACATACATATCCCTTTAGTCAGCATCAATAGATTTGCCCTTTTCTGGGCTATGAGAGAAGCATTCCAGCCCAACTTTGTTGGCTAACAATCAACAATGAAATGGGGAAGCTTTGACATTTCATTAATCAGATGTTGATGTTGAAATGTGAAGGCTTGTTTGTTCTTTAGAGAACTTAATATAAGCAGAGGTAGCAGTCAAATGAATGATGAATCAAGATGGATTGAATGAAATTAAAATTGATGGAATTTAAATTATCCCAGCGATCAATCCGAGTCTTAACTGAAGATGCAAAATAAGATAAACTATAAACTGTAAATTAATGTTTTAAACACAGTGTTCAATTAAGTATGAATACCAAGTGGAAAACTAATCAGTGAGTGTTGGAAGATCTTTGCATCCTCTTTCCCCTCCTTAGATAGATAGGGATTTCCTGCATGCAAACTCCATGGCTAGACTGGACTCCAGTCTGTCAAATGCATTCTACTATTGAGACTGGGAAGGTACTGATTCCTTTTTCTGGGTCTTTGCAAAAAACCTAGTGAACATCCAAATTGCCTTACACACTGCCTTACCTAGTTAAGCATCCCACTAAAAGAGAAACTGTACCAGTCTGGCCTCAATAATGTGAACAAGTGAACTTGGTGCTTGGAATGGGCTGCTAGAGAGGGAGAGAATATTTACTGCACCCTGTTGACTAAAGTACGTCCCTTAATTGTTATGTACAACTCTGGGGAGGAACAAAACATTGGACAAGAGCTTGGAAAAGTTATGTTTGCATTACAACTCTCACAATCCATGGCCCTGGATGATACTGGGATTTGGAGTCCAAAATAATACTGTAAACTCTCCATGACTATGTTCAATGTAAAGGAGAAGGGGATAACATCTTAGAGTCTTGGGTTGTTGTAAGTTGATTCTACTCTCAGAGTAGAATCAGAGTATAGAGCAACACAATTTCAGGATAAGTAAGAAGATGAAACAACCCCTGTGAACCAGAAACAACAGAGCTTGCAAGGAGGGGCGTTCACTGTGGAGGTTATATAAGTATCTGTTTTTTAAAAGGTCCTTTCAGGAAGAAGGTCTGGCACTTTAAAAACAGTTTCATAAATCTTACACGTCTTCAAAGGCACTTATAACCTGGATGGGTGTAGTGTCTTTACCTATGATTTGATCATAACACACATAGCAACTGCTGGTGTCCTCATCCAAAGGATCTTGAGATTATATTGCATGGAAAGTGTAAAGCTTGTAAAGAGAGCAAGGACATTATGTATACAAGTGGTGCTGGTTAACGGCTCAATAGCTTGTGGACACAGATAGAGAAACCACTTCTGAAATGTTGCTTCTCTTTATATGATGAGTTGGTTGTGTGTTTCATGAAATATGATTCTACCACATTCTGAGACTGCAAGTTATGTTTTTATAATTCTGGTCATATGTACCCATTTATTAGAATAGTTTTTCATTCAATGCTATCCAAATCTAGCATTTAGTTTAGGGTCCTTTTTTCTGTCTCTTCGTGATATTTTTTTCCTTTGTATGGTACATTTCTAAAGAATGTTGTTGGACAACAACTTCCAATGGCATAGAAGATAGTGACAGCACATGGAAGATGCAAACCAACATTTGGAGGTCTACACATCCCTTACCACAGTCCTCAAAGAATCAGGGACTTATTCAGTCTGCTAACCCTGCTTTAACTGCCATGGCAACATCCTATAGAATCCTGGGATTTGTAGTTTCTTGTGGCATGAGAACATTAAGCCAAGAAATCTCTCTGCCGCCACCTGTTATAATGGCAAATCCTTTACCTCTTCACTGCAAAACTAATAGATTTCTTTCAATTTCACCCACAAAAATTGGACAAGTGGCCCTGTGAAACAGGAAGTGGTTGAGGATAACATTAAATCGATCTCAGACAAGTCTATTAATTCAAGGGGGGAACCTCACTCTGTACAGAACTGTAGGTTTGCTCTTTGAGAGGGTATGTCAAAGAAGGCTGGACTTGATGGATTAGAAATACAGAATTTTAAAATGTTTTCCTGAGGAAATAGACAAATAAATACATATCAGGACTCCTGCACCCTTAAGGGTATGAAACAAAAAATCAGCAGGTAAGCAATTATCTGTAAGTAAGGGAAAGCTTCATTTGTTCAATTTCTTCTTGACACACTCCAGCTTTGCAAGTTTTTAAAAATGACAATCTTGCATTAACACACAGACACCCTGCAACTTTGCACACATGTGATGGAATTCTTATCCAGGTTAGCCTGTCAGTTCTAACCTTGGGCCTTTTATTCTTAAAATCCCTCCTTGGATCCAGTCCAGGTGAATGGACAAGTGGCTGTTTTGATCAGTGGGTTCAACATGGTAAAGCATGATCAGCTTTCTCTCAATTCTCTTTTTTAAAATTCTTTTCTTAAAAAAAATACGAGTCAGAGTTGTAGAAAACTCAGTAAAGATTTATCGTATCACAAGTTAAGCATGAATTACCTGAAGCCCTTCCACATCCCACAAACCCTATTCAGACCTTGTCAGTGCCCCTTCTCCTAAGGAGCCTTTATTCTGACTGCATCTGCACTGCAGAATTAATGCAGCTTAATACTGATTTAACTGCCATACCTCAAAGCTATTGAATTCTGGGATTTGTAGTAGTTTTGTGAGATATTTAGCCTTCTCTGTCAGAGAGTGCTGGTGCCACAACACATTACAAATCCCAAGATTCCATAGGATGGAGCCATGGCAGTTAAAGCAGTGTCAACCTGCATTAATTCTGCAGTATGGCAGCAGCCTCTGTGCCTGCTTGCCTTAATTCTATTTCATGCAGTTCCTATCTAACTCTAAGTTATATCCTTTCCCCCATATGCTCCCTTCACAGCATTCTGAAGGCTCTGATTGAATGGCTCTAACCAGGCTTCACACTTTACAGCATGTGCAAATATACATCACTTCACTTCACAACATGTGCAAAGATGCCTCCAGCTGTTATCATTCCAAGCTCTTTTCACCCATTTCTCCCATTCTGTTGATGCCTCTATCATGTCTCCTTACTGTTCAACCTCTCTGCAATCTCATTAGAACCCCACAGGATTCCTTGATAACATAAAAAGTGGTTATTGATACAGAAGGTTTATGCATTGGCCAAGATCTTACATCATGTTTCCAGGGTTTAAATCTACACTCAAATAGCTACATGGTGGTTGCTCTATACCATCCTTTTCCTGAATACCAACATGTGAATCTGTTTGCAATCCCATGATACAGTGGGCCCTTGGTTATCTGCCAGAATTTTGTTCCATGACTGCTGTGGATTCCAAAATCCATGAATGCTCATGTCACTTTATATACAATGGTTTAGTAAATTGGCTTCTCTAAAATAAAATGGCAAAAGCAAGGTTTTCTTTTTAGAGTTTTTTTTTTTTTTTTTTGGCAGTGCAGACGGAAGAATATTTTCAAGCCATAGATGGTAGAATCTGTGAATACAGAGGGCTAACTGTACATTGAAGGCACTGATGAGTAGCTATGCACCATCCAAGAATGTATGAAACTAACAGTTAAACTTTTGGAACACTACTTTTAAGCAACTGTGAACTGAATAGAAATGTTAAGCAATGGTCAAAAAGCAAGACCACTTGCATAAAGGGACTTTTCATGTGTACAAGATGCCAATGAGATAGTAACCATCTTATTTTCTATCCCACTATTCTCCCTGAAAGCAAGAAAAAGGGAACTGCTTCATTTTAGCCGCTTGGCCCTTGAAAACTAAATTGGGAGTTACTGACATGTCCAAATCCAATCAATAGCTAAGCAAGGGTTTTGAACGCAAGCCACTCCATTCCACAGTACTGAACCTGGGAATGATGGGATGCAAATATGATTTGTAAGAACATTCTTGCTTCAGATTCAACTGAATCCTCTTCATCGCCTATGCATGTTGGTTCAGAATGAAGCTCCATTTAATCCAGGAGGATTTATCTCCATGTAAGAAGTTACTGTTTAAGGCTGAAACCTTAAATACAAACGTTACATACAAACACCTGGGAATGAAGACATTGGGACTTACTTGAGAGTAGATGTGGAAAGGATAATACTTAAAGCCAAATTTGCTTCAAAAAAAGCTTTATTTCCCAAAACATATGTCTTTCCTTAAACTCTTGGATTTAAACCAATACCTTCCAGTGTGAAATGCTGTGTAAAGATTTGTCAATAAAAGATAGGTAGAAAAAATTAGCAAAACAGAAAGCTTTAAAAATGCAGTATCTATTCTACTTGTGAGAATCATTTGCCTTCCAGCTGCTGGTATTTAGGGCTGCTGGGACATGCAGTCCAATAGCATCCAGAGGGCTGCATGAATCCCACCTTATTCTTATCAGCTGGTGTGCTTCTCTTTCAGCAAAACCAGCCCTGCTGAGTGATTGGTGGGTTGATAAAGAAGAGATTTCTTGGTTGTTGGCAATGCTACTCATCACAGATTTAATAAGTATTAATACCACCTGGGGCACATTTTCCTTCATTTTTTTCTAGTGGGATTTTTGCTTCTACCTAAAAACCTGTTAAGTGGGTGGATAACAAAAAGACTTTATATTGGGTGTTTCTGTTGCTAATTACAAATTGATTGGCTTCTAAATTGTGTATAAATATATTGCACAAACTGTCTGGGCCACATCTTTCTATAGCAGCACTTGATTTGTACTTGTTATTTTGTTCTACATTTTCTAGAACCTAGTAATGGCTTCTCAAGTGCGCCAGAACTACCATGCTGAGTGTGAATCTGCTGTAAACAGACTGATTAACTTGGAATTTTATGCCAGCTATGTGTACTTGTCTATGGTAAGTAACTGTGCATTGTCTAGCTTACTTCTAGTATGAAAAACATTGCACTTCTGATTTCTGTATGTGTATGCTCAATTTTATCCCAACCTTATGTGGATCAATTCAGCATTAAATCTCCATGAATTTAGAGGATAAATTCCTAACTATGTTTCTCTCTTGGATTCAAAGTTTGGAAAAGTATTTTTATTTTTAGGTGCAACTCCTAGAAACCTAAAATCAGCATGGTCATGCCATCTTGGAGATTTTGGAAAATGTAATTAAAACATAATTTTGCTATGTTCCACTCTAATTCATGGGAATGTACCTATACAAGAACCCAGTAATTCTGTCGTTGCTGCTGTTGTGCACTCTCAAGTCATTTCCAATGTATGGTGATCCTAAGATGTTGACCCTAAGGTTTTCTGAGGGCTGAGAGTGTGTGATTTGCTCAAAGTCACTCAATGGGTTTTCATGGCCAAGCAGCGATTTGAACCCTGGTCTCCAGAGTCATAATCCAGCAGTCAAACAACTACTCAATACTTGGTCAATAATTCTAGGCTTCTGCTATTTGGTTGATGCTTTAGGCTTATATCACCCAGATAATTTCTGGAGGTCTGAATAGAATTCCTACACTGAGGAATTAAAACTAGCATTACATAACTGGTGTCTTGAGATAAAATAGCTATCAGGGTATTAAAGTTACCACAGTGGAGTTTTTCACCATCAGCTGTTGGGAAGTAAAGGGACACTTGTAGCCAAGCAACATGTCAAGATACCAAATGTTATTAATAAGGAAGAGCAAACTGGGAGAGGTCATAGCAGTTTGCATTTTTCTGAGCCTACTGAGAACAGGAATCCTGCCCTATCCTCCTTCCTATTGAGTTCAGTGCAAACTGCTTTTGCTCTTTGAACTTGGTTTGCAGCAGCTGAGGAAAAAAAAGGAAAGTGGGAGAAAGAGACAGAAACTGAGAAGTTCTCAAAGCAGTGGGAAAAGTGAGATAGTAGGGGATTGACTGGGACTGTCCCTGTCAAATTGGGACAGTTGGAGGGTATGAACAGAGACCTAGAAGAGGTAAAAAGTAGCATGAAAATGACAAAAATGTAGACGCATATATTCAAGCCAGAAACCCACATGTTTCCTGCCTCTTTGAAGTCAGTAGTATCCAAAGCTTAGCACGTCAAGCTGTGCTTAGGTCTGCAGCGACCCCAGCTAAAGTAGCCCTTATGGGCTATTTACTCAGATTATTATTTGATATTTTGTCTAAGACTTAAACATACTGAAGATCCAGTCCTCCTCTTTACACTGTGTGTGACTAGTGGGAAAAGAAATTGGATTCATCTAGCTAAAAGGACCCTGGCTTCTACCATAACTATTATCATTGAATAATTCAGTAAAATTCCATTTTAGCTTTTTGAAACTAATGAAACTAAGGTCCAAAGCACACTGCAGAAATAATCCAGTTTGAGACCACTCTAACTGCCCTGGCTCAGTGCTAGGGAACCCTAGGAATTGCCATTCGTTGTGGTACTACAGTTCTCTGACAGAGAAGACTAAATGTCTCACAAAACTACAGTTTCTAGAATCCCCTAACATTGAGCCAGGAAAGTTAAACTGGATTATTTTTGCAGTGTGTCTTGGACCTAGGTGTACCTGTCTTTAGTACCACTTTTCACATTCCTCCCCATGCTGCTTCTGCTATTATAATTATTTCGCGCTTTCCCCTCTCAATTAGGACTCAAAGCAGTTCACAATTTAAAAGAATGATACAATTAAACACATACAAAAAGAGAGCATTAAAATAGAATTAACTATTTGCAGTATTAAAACAAGTCAACCAGTAAAGGAATAAAATGCAATTGAAAAGGGCGGGAACGGTCAAGTTAAAACAATGCAGCTGCCCCAGCACATTCTTTTAAAACTTTGTTAACTGGATGCTCCTAAAACTGTTATCCTAAAACTGAGTTAATGAGCTCTGAGCTAATGACTACTAAAGGTAGTCCTTTAGTACATAAAACACTCAAGTGTGTGCCTTATTTGCAGTGGTAATATAAAGCTGACTGAGCTCTACCTGGCATGCAATCTACCTCTGGGACTGCGGAGTAACTGAAAAACCTCTAAAACGATGAGTCAGTCTACACTGCACAGCTAGAGTGGTTTGATAACCCCATTAATTGCCACGAATGTGTGGGTTGGTCAGGTACTTAGACTTCTCTGCTAGAGATCTCTAATGCTGCCGAATTCCAGGAATCTCACCAAACTATACAACCCAGCCTTATGCAGGATAGAGCCATGGTCATCTAAGTTCTGCACCTGGTTACAACATCAAATCTTTCACACTGTTTCCCTTTCTAGTCCTACCATTTTGACCGTGATGATGAAGCTTTGTGCCATGTAGCTAAGTTCCTGAAGGAGCAATCCCAGGAAGAGAGGAAGCATGCTGAGAAATTTATGAAATATCAGAACACGAGAGGGGGACATATTCTGCTCAAGGACATCAAGGTAAATGCTGTGGAAGGTTTTAGGTGGGATTTCATTTGAGAAAAGAAACTGCTGAGATCAGAAGCTGCCTGTATATCACTTATACACCTGTTGCTCATGCCTTGAAACAGAAGCCAGAGATGGATGGATGGGGCAGTACCTTAGATGCTCTTCATAGTGCCCTGGCACTGGAGAAGGAGGTCTGCCAGGCACTGCTGGATCTGCACAAGCTGGCGACTGAGAAGGGGGACCCTCATGTGAGTTTGTAAACAGAAATATAGTAAGGCTGCAAAAGTACTGCTAGATGATTAACAACTTGAATTGAAATATTGCTTAACCGGCTGTGCAAATCCTTATTCAGGTTGCAAGGCTAGCTACATTTTAGAAGTCTTGAATTTTAGAAGTCTTGTATTCTATAGCCTTTAAAATCAAGACATTTAAGACCTTAAACTATAATATCGATGATATCACTCCCTCCAAAGGAGACCAATGCCAAATTGCACAGTTATTCCTTCACATACTTGTCTTCAACAGAGAAATGTGAAGGCTTAGTCTTAAACTTTGCAATGGGCATTGTAGACATCTTTTGCCATATTTGTCTCTTGGTTCCTCAGCTGTGTGACTTCCTGGAGTCTGAATACCTAGAGGAGCAAGTGAAGGCCATCAAGCACCTGGGAGACCACCTCACAAATCTGCGGCGTTTGGGCCTGCCCCAGAATGGCACAGGAGAGTACCTGTTTGACAGGCTTTCTTTGGAGAAGAGCAGTTGAATTCTCACATCACTGGAAGTTTATGTACTGCATGTTGTTTAGGAAACAGAAATAAAAAGCTGCCATAAATTTAATACATTGTCTGGTGTATTTCACAAACAAAGGTGGGTTACAGACCACCATTTGGGATGTCATTAGGACGTCCCAGTTTAAAAAAGGGGCCCCTACTCCTGTTACGGACTCTGTCCATAACAAATGGCAGGGGCCATTCCACACGGCCACCACCATTATGACGTCTTGGATGCCTAGCGTCCAGACGTGTTGCGGCGGAAGTGATGCTGCGAAAGCATGCCTTGCGCTTTGCGGCGCCACTTCCGGGGCCCAGGAAGGAGTGCGATTTCCGCGCTCCTTCTTTGCAGCGTCTGGGTGTCCTGCGGTTTAGAAGCTGCGGCTCCCGGACACTGCAAGCGGCACCGGCAGCAGACCGCCGCAATTCAGTGGTCTGTAACGCGCCATCGTTCTATCCCTATTCTCATTTCATTGTCCCTAGCTAGCATGTTTCCCCCACTGTGTGTTGCCACTCCTAAAACCTAGCTTAAGGGTAGGTTTCAATGCCTAAAAGACTGGAAACCAGGGGGATCCAGTCTCCCCCAGTTCACTTGTTTTTCCTACTTTCCACTCACTTCTTGTGGCTGTTCTTGCAGGTGTTGTCTACTTATCCATAGGCCATATCAAAATCCATAAATTTGGCCCCAGAATCTGCCCTCGATTTATACATGAGGGCAACTTATAGTCGAGTATATATGGTAAAGCATGTGGAGCTCCTCTCCTCTTCGTTTGCTGCTTGGCTACATGCTTTCAGTTCCTTACCTATATAGCAAAATGCATATGCACAACTGGGCCCACAATTTGGAACAAGAAAATGGAAGATGAATGTTTTGGCAATTTCACATCAGCAAATAAAAAACCAAAGTGTTTCAGCAGTCAGACGGAGCAGGTGCGTTGCAGGGCTAGAGTATAAGTTGCTGATTCTAGGAGCCTTCCACTCCCCCCCCCACCTAAAAAAAAGTAACTCATCTAAGTTTGGTTGAACATGAATAGATTTTACCCCTCAAAGAGTGGGATGGGCAAATGCCATTGTGAAAAGAGGGGTCACATCAAGCACGGTGATGAACAACAGATACAACACAGGAGCTTTACATAGTTTTGATAAGATTCCTTGCATGTCTTGTGTAGGGGAAGCTTTTCTCCATCATATCTACAGACAAAGAAAACCTTTACTGTTTGGCTCCTGCTTGTCCCATAGCTGCAAAAGTCAGAGGAGCTCTGGTAGAAGGAGAAAAAAATATGAAGGTGTATTTTCTTCAATAAACGTCTTTCTCACGCTGACAAAAAGGGGCAGTCATTTATTACCATCCCAGGTTCCTACTATATGCATACAAATGCACTTATCACCACAGTGATCTAGTCCACCAAACTGAACCATATGGCATCACCGATTCAAAAATAAACCATGAGGACCATATGAAGAAACCCTAACGACCATCCAGTCAACCCCACTGTCATCCAAGAATACACAACTAAAGCTCTCACAAGAGAGGGTGCAAGGAGGAGCTGCATTTTGCCACTCCTTTTTGCGCCCTTCGAGGGCTGCAACATGTGGTTGCTGTGGCCCTGATCCAGGGCAAAAAGGGGCAGCTGCAAACCACCCCAAAGGGGTGGTCTGTATAGCCCCTATGAAAGTAAAACTCCCAAGTGAAACAAGGAACACAAATACATGAAGTAACAAATGTCTTATTCACACATAATGATATCTGTTGTTTGAAACATTTGCTAAATAAAGTTTTGTTATGATTTTAGTGAAAGCTTGTCTGTGGTTTGAGTATACAGTATATCCACATTACTAATATAAAGCATTTTAAAACAAAGTCTAGAGAGGCTTTAAAGAAGGCCTGTAACAAATTGCTGGCAGCGAGGGAAGAGAAAAACTCCTTTGGGCTGCCATAATAGAAACAGTAAAAGTTCTCTTGACATTTTGGTGGCAGGGATGGGATAACAAAACCCATGGGACTACCACAATAGGAAAATAGTTGGGTGAGTGGGACTCACCTTGACACATCCCTTTTCAACATTAACCCTGTCACCCTATATATCTAGGTGGGAGTATGAGGTGCCCCCTGATTTTGTTGAACTGCAGCTCTCATCAGTCCCGCCATAGACTTCAACAATACATGGAGAAAGAAATCCCAGAGGTCCAAGTGGGGTTCAGGAAAGGAACAGCCACTAGGGACCACACTAAAAACATACAATGGCTAATGGATCACTCCAGGGAATTCCAGAAGAAAATTAGCATGTGCTATATAGACTGTTTTATTGAATCATTTCTTGTATTGCTATGTATTTTATATGTATTATCCTACTAGAGAGGCCCCTTCAACACCACCACTCCCTTTGTGTTGTGTCTTTTTAGATTGTAAGCCCGAGGGCAGGGAACCGTCCAATTAAAATGATTGTATGTACAGCGCTGTGTAAATTTACAGCGCTTTATAAATAAAGATTAATAATAATAATAATAATAATAATAATAATAATAATAATAACTATAGCAAAGCCTTTGATTGCATAGGTCATGAAAGGCTATGGAATGTCCTTAAAGACATGGTAGTGCTACCACATCCGATAGTCCTGATGTGGAATCTGTATCAGGACAAGAAGCTACTGTCAGAACAGATTATGGAGAAACAGAAAGGTTCCCATTTGGCAAAAGGGTCATAAAACACTGTTCAACTTATATATAGAACATACTATAAGAAAAGCAGGCCTGGACACAGGAGGAGTGAAAACAGGAGGAAGGACTATCAAAATCTAAGAAACACAAATGACACCATAATACTAGCAGGAAACCTCCCAGACCTGGAACAGCTACTAACAGTGTTGCCAATTTCAAGGGAATTCCCCAGTTTCTGGGTAATAAAAAGCCTTTCTGGGTAACTTGTGGGCATAAAAAATTTCTGGGGAATTTCTGGGGAATTAAACGTTCCCATTGGGTAATTCCTTTCCGTTTATGGGGAATTATTTCACTTCCCGCCCCCAAAAAATGGCCGACCCAGAAGTCCCTGCCCCTTTTGCTTTCCCATGGTGCTTTGCAGCCCCTTCACTCAGAAGTCCCGCCCCCTGACACAGATGCTTTGGGGGATTTGGGGGTGTTCTGAGGATTTTCAGGGGGATTTCCTTCGAGGGTCATTGGCAACACTGACTACTAAGGAAGATCAAGGAAGAAAGTGCAAAAGCAGGCCTACTGTTGAACATAAAGAAAACAACAAATAACGACCATGGAAAATCTAAACAAATTTAACCTAGACAAGGAGGAAATAGAAATCGTGAAAGAATTCTCATACCTGGGATGAAACATTGATAGGAACAGGGACTGCAACCAGGAAATCAGAAGAAAATTAAGAATGGAGAGAGCAGCTATGAAAGAACTAGTAAAGATTCTAAAATGCAAAGGTATACAATTGAGCACAAAAGTTAGAAGCCATCACATTCCCTATCACCATGTAAGGATGTAAGAGCTGGACAGTTAAGAAAGATGATAGGGAAAAAATGAATTCATTTGAGATGTGGTGCTGGAAAAGAGTGCTCAGGATCACATGGACAACCAAAAGGACAAACAACTGGGTCCTAGAGTAGATGAAGCCAGAAATCTCCCTGGAAGCCAAGAGGACATAGCATAGCATACTTCCGACATAACATGAGAAGGCAGGGCTCAGTGGAAAAAACAATAATACTAAGAAAGGTGGAGGGAAGTACAAAGAGAGGAAGGCTGCATGGTAGATGGATGAACTCTATTAAGGAGGCCATGGGTGTGGGTTTGCAGGAATTAAGCAGAGCAGTGGAGGACAGAGGGTCTTGGAGATCTCTCATCCGTAGGGCCACCATGGATCAAGATCGACTTGAGGGCAGTTAACGACAACAAACACAAACTGATAGAGCAATAGGATTCTGCCAGACCAGACTTCCTTCCCCTCAAAGTCTATGGGCCAGAGTAAAAATCATATGTTCAGTTGTTGGAACTAACATTTTGTGACTGCTTCCTTGAGAGGAAATAATAGCTATTGTATTGCTGAAATTACTATGATAGAGTTAAGGAATGTTTTTCAGTGCATTAGATGGGGTATTATCATGGGTTTTTGAAAGGTAAGTGTGCAATAAGTGTTGAGAATCCTTTTTAGTAAAATGTATGGAAGTATTTCTCTGGAGATGCCAGCCACAGATGCTGATGAAATGTCAGGAAGAAACTCTTCTAGAACATGGCCATATAGCCCGAAAAAACCCACAAAAAACTATGAATGCCGCCCATGAAAGCCTTTGACTTCACATATATGGAGATTTAGGTCTAAACGGCGGAGTATAAATACCATAATAAATAAGTAAATTATCACATAAGATTTATCCCATCGTTTTCCCAAAGGGATAAATGTGCATTTAAGTTCAAAGACAGGTCTTACCACATTCTCCCATTGACAGCTGCTGCCCGTCTGAAGCCCATCTGCAACCCTGTCTTATACCACAGCTTTTCAAGGACAGGATTTTTAAGGACGGGCTGCTGATGGAAGAATGCAACAAGACCCATTGGACTCAAATTCACATTTATCCCATCGGGAAAATGAGTGAATAAAAGCTTGTGCAATAATCTCCTTAATTGCAAACTTTCTAGAATTTCACCAAAGCTTCTGTAGTCAATCAGTTTTTTAACATTACTGTCTTGGAGAATAGTACAGTTGTAGGGTGCATCTGCACTTTCTGACTTGTGATACAGTTGTAGGGTGCATCTGCACTGCAGAATTAATGCAGTTTGACAACATTTTAACTGACATGGCACAAGGCTATGAAATTATGGGATTTGTAGTTTGTTATAGTACCAGAGCTCTCTGATAGAGGCTGCATCTACACTGCAGAAATCATGCAGTTTGACACCGCTTTACCTGTCATGGCTCAGTGCTATGAAACTATGGGATTTGTAGTTGTGAGATAGTTAAGCTTCACTGTCAGAGAGCTCTGGTGCCATAACAAACTACAAATCCCAGGATTTAAGATAGCAAATGAACTACATGCTCACATGTCTTTATGGAACTTACAATTTAGAAGATGAGCTTCCATCACTAGTCCTAGCTTCTGCCAACCTAGCAGTTCAAAAGCATGTAAAAGTGCAAGTATATAAATAGGAACTACTTCAGTGGGAAGGCAACAGCATTTGGCGCAGTCATGATGGCCACATGATCATGGAGTTGTCTTTGACAATGTTGGCTCTTTGGCTTAGTAATGGAGATGAGCTCCACCCCCTATAGTCAGACACAACTTGACAAACTTGTCAAAGGGGAAACCTTTACCTTTTAGGATTATTGTAGCCCATTTTTCCCCACACTGTTGCCTTGCAGGAGTACTTGACTATATTCCAATTCTTCACAACCAGAACAGCTATTAGCTGATGAGAGCTGTAGCATATCAGAACTGTACGTCCCCAGGTTTGAGAAGAAATTTCCATGCCTTGATATTATCAAAAGTAGGGATTCCTCTGCTAAAGGAAAGAAATTCTGTTTAGACTTTTGTAAACCTGCCCTTGAGGTACTCAAAGGCTTTTCTTGAGGTTTGTGATTGCTGTTTTGTGAAATGTTGGGATGCTTCTTGCCTTATCCCTCAGCTGTGCAACTTTCCTGCAGTCTGGATAGATGAGATGAGAGGAGGAGAATACTGGCCTGAACATTTGTAATACAGTATGAGTTGATTCTGTGTGTAATAAAATAAAGGCTAGCACATGCCTCAAAGTATATGGTAGCACATTGTAAAGATAGCCTGTGTGTATTTTTTTTCTTTTTGGCTGTTGATCCTCTTGAGCTGCTGCTTCTACCCAGTGACTGACCCAAATGGATGGCCTTGTTCCAAATGAATGGTCATGTTCTCTTTCATGTTATGTTTTTGTCCATTCATAGTGCCACTGGCTTGGTTCATTAATGCTGAACTTTAGACCTTTGGCTTAATGTAGAAAAAGCATTCCTAGCTTTGATTAGGGAGAACTTTACTGCCTATGGCTTCCCTCTTATTTGGCTTTCCCAGGTTTCCATAGGATGGAGCCATGACAGTTAAAGCAGGGCAGGGAAAGGTCTTCACTCAGATGTTTTAACAGAGGAGTCAACGTGACCCATTTTGCACACAAGTCTATCTGCTTCCAAATTTAGGTATTTTTTCCACCTCACTGATTCTGTTTTTATTAGAACTAAATTTATTGTTGCTAATGGCAACATTTTTTTTAATCTCTGTTCATGGGGCTGGCATATGTATCCTTCTGCAGCTGTATAACACATAATTTGGTAGCAAGGTCCAAAATAACACCTTGAATATTCTCTTAAGTGACTCTTCTGTCATATTCAGTTTCGGTATGCATATCCTCCAGTTTATGAATATGAGAGCATGAGATAAGGTAGAATCAGGATAGATATGGAAGAGATAAGCTAGAATAAAGATGAGCTGGAAAAGAAGCCATGATGCAAACAAATATAAAAACCAAAATCACAGCTAATATAAATAAGTCCACATGGCTAGTTCTGCTCTCTGAAGATTCAACACGTTGCCACTGTTGTTTATTTTTGTTGAGCCTTCAAGTCATGTCCAACCTATGGTGACCCTAAGGCGAACCCATCATGGGGTTTTCTTGGCAAAATGTATTCAGGGGAGGGTTGCCTTTCCTTTCCTCTGAGGCTGAGAGAGTATGACCTGTCCAAGGTCACCCAGTCAATTTCCATGGCGAAGTGGAGATATGAACCATATTCCCCAGAGTCCTAATCCAACACACAAACCACTACACCATGTTGGCTCTCCACTGTTAAACCATGTCAAAATCACATAAGAATTATCTGATAACCTTTCTGTACATTTCTGGTGACCCATTTTTCCTTATGTTGGCACAAGTGAAGGGGGTAGGGCATAGACAGTTTTGGAAATAACACTGAGAATTATGGAGCGGGGACAAAATGGGGCAAATGCCAGTGTTCTATGTTATAAATTCCAGAAATTTCCACCTGAGGCTAGATATCTTAAAGCCACTTACATAAGCTGCAGAGAGAACAAAGAGATAACTTGGGTCTGCAAGCACATGCTATTATTGTCATACAAATTTCCAAATCCCTTTCAAGAAGTGTATGAAATAAAAATAAAGGATACATCTGCTCACATTCCTGCAACTTAACAGTGAGACATTAAAGTTTAAAAGGGAGTCATTAACTGAAACACTGGAAAAGTTCTTATTTTACTGAATTGTAGAAGTACTAAGATATGGCTAAATGAAGGAATCTTTGAATTATTCTTCTACTTTGGGAGAAAGCCAAGATATAAAGAAATAAAAATATTATATCCTTTCTGAGTCTTTGGAGACAGTTTAAAATGATGGAAAACAAGGATGGAAAATTGTACCCTCCAGAGGTTTTGGACTACATAATCAATCTTAAAAATGCCCTTCCTTCTGTTCTTTTTAACCCTGTACTATTGGTGAGTTTAGCTAGGGTTGATGGGAGATGCAACCCAGCAAAACCTAGCAGACTACACATGCCTACCCCAGTGTAAGAATTACATCTTGGATTTATAACTCTAGGACAGTAAATCCATCTTTTTTTCAAATCTAATAGATTACTGTCTCACAAAGGGAGATATGTTGCACAAAGGCTGCATCTGCACTGCAGAAATAATCTGATTTGACACCACTTTAACTGCCATGGCTCAATGCCATGTAATTCTGGGAATTGTAGTTTGTTGTCGCACCAGAGCTTTGCCTAAGAGAAAACATGACTTACATTGAAATAGGAAGCTATACATTTCAGTTGTCATTTGTCCATTTCAACTGATACAACCAGAAGACAGACAATGTTGAGTGGAAAGCACCACTACCGTTGCCATTGCAAACTCTTTCAGCTAGAGCTGAGAACAGGGGAGAAATAGGTTTGATTCTGATTGTGCCCACAATAATAATAGAGGAGGGGATGCTTGTAACTTTTTTGTACTTTTTAGTACATTAAAGTTTTAAACAGATTTCTCAAAATTCAATTGATCCAGACTGTTCTCCCCCTCAGACAAGAAAGACTGCTAAACATTGATTCTTCCTCAATGCTGGCAAGGCAAAACTGCTGGTGACATTCACTGAATAAAGACTTCATTACAGATGTCACAGCATTATCAGCTTTCATAATACCTTAGTTTCTTTACAAACCCACCTCTTTGCTAAGAGGAGGAGGAAACGATGGGCTTTAAGGCTATTCTGCCATGACAAGCAGTAACAATGAGACAAAGACTTGTACCCAAAATTTCCTGCCTGATGCAGCTACCTCACTCTACCTCACTCTAGCTAATGGCAGGGCTAGCCCTGCTGAACCTTATAATTACTGCGTTCTGAGTATGCATTTGTTTATCCTCCATAGAGGTATCTATGTTAATCCATAATAGATTGGGATACCAGGAGACCAGGGTCTGATTCTCATTCCCTGTTCAGCCATGGAAACCCACTGGGTGAACTTGAGCATGTCACACTCTCTCAGTCGTAAAAGAAAAGCAACAACAAATGCCTTCTGGACAAATCTGACCAGGATAACCCTGTGATAGGGGCACCATAGAAAGAACAACAATTTAATAAAGGCATATGTATGTGCACACGCACACACATGAAGATCCTTCTGCATGAGAATCCATCAACCCAAGATTTTAATTCCCCCCTGGATCTGGTATTTTGTAAACCTGGTGAGTTTTAATTGCCTATCATTGAGTAAGCTACCCCCAAAACACTTCATTATGACAGGGATGGCTCACAACAGCCCTACCATGTCCCCAATAATATGAGGGCTACATATATTTGTTGTCATTATTAAGTGCCAGCAAGTCAGCTTCCACTTATGGTGAGCCTATGAATCAGTGAACTCCAACACCTTCTGTCATGCGGTCCCGCTCAGGTCCTGCAAACCAAGGGCCATGGCTGGTTGAGTAAATCCACCTGTAATGCATTCTCCCTCTTTTCTAAAAGCCTACTACTTTACTAAACATTGTCATCTTTTCTAACAAGTCATATATGTCTCATGATATGGCCAAAATACAATAGCTTCAACTTGGTTATTTTTGCTTCTAGGGAGATTTGATTTACTCTAGAACTCATTGATTGCTTGTTTTGGCAGTTCCTAGAACTTTCCATAGAAAGCTCCACCAGCACCACATTTCAGATGTGTAGATTCCCTTTTCTGTCAGCATTCTTCACTGTCCAGTTTTCGTAACCATACCTAGAAATCAGAAATATTATGGCATGGATGATCCTAACTTTGGTATTCAGTGAAACATCTTTACACTTGAGAATTTCATCTAGTTCCTTCATAGCTGCCCTTCCAAGCCCTGTTTTCTTGACTACAGAGAAGCATGAGGAGTTGTATAGGCAGATGATCCTCCTTTAATCAAAATGACCCAGTGCTTGGACCTTTCAGGCCCTGACCCCACTATACTTCTGCTTGACTGTATATTTAGTTGTACAAATTCTCTCACACACATACATTCACACAAACACATATACACACAGAGTCTCCAAATATAAAAATGAGGGCCCAAATCCTCCTAGTTAGTCCCACCTAGAGTAGAGCCAATGAATCAATTGGGTTTCTCTGTGTGTTGCCTCACCATACAATAACTGATTAAATTAGTCTCATGGAAGTCCAAAACACACTGCACAAATAATCCAGTTTGAGACTGCTTTAAATGTCCTGGCTCAGTGCTAGGGAATTCTGGGAATTGTAGTTTATTGTGGTATCAGAGCTCTCTGAAAGAGGTCTAAATGTCTCACAAAACTACAGTTCCCAGAATTCCCTAGCACTGAGCCAAGACACTTAAAGTGGTCTGAAACTGGATTATTTCTGCAGTGTGTTCTGGACCGTAGGTGGGACTAACCAATAGGATTATGAGATTTCATGCATAGAGGTTTAGCATTCAGCTACTGAGGAGTTCATATCCTGCTCCTTTGTGGGGGCTCAAACAAAATGTAGGTAGTATTAAATCATGTCCTCCTCGTCATAATGTTTACTGATTGCTGTGAAATGATATGAAGTATGAAGCCATCTATTTGGAACACTCTGGGAGGCACAGAAAATCTTATGCTATTCCTCATGGCGTGAAAAGGAAAGTGTCTTATTCAACCCAAGCAAAAGCAAGGAAGGCACATATCTGTGAAGTGTCCAACACTTAAAAGCAAGAACAAAGGATAAATGTTACAGATTTGTCAGAAGCCAGGAGGCCGTTTTCAAATGCATGCTGCTCTAATGGTTAAAGCTTGGGCTAGCAGCATTTGAACTGTGAAAAGTTGATAGGAGAGAGTAACATTCTAATGGCAATTGTGACATTTAAATGGCACTCAAATCCATAATAGAACATTTTCATTCACGAAAGGCATGTTATGATGGGAGCTGTGCACGTCTACTGACAGAAAACAGTCCATGAAAAGAATTGGGAGTAGCAGATTAATTTTTTTCCAACTGACTTGAGACCAGGGTGCAAAATGCGACCGCCCGGCTTACCGGGCCTGTCTGGCTGCTGGGGGGGGGGGAGGGAGGAGCCAGGCAGTGCTTCATGGCAGTGCCGTGGCGGCAGGCTCTGCTCAAGGCTCTGCTCAGGGCCTTTGGTGGCCACAATTCCCAGGTTCCCTAGGAGCAGAAGTACTGTGCTACTTCCAGCCCTGGCAGACTCCAACTCCCAGGATTCCCTGAGACCGGAAGTGGCCTGGGCTTGGTCAGGAGGCCAGGGTGGATGGTCCCACCTTGCCTCTCAACCGCTGATTGGCCAGCCTATGTAGGGCCATGCTGGCTGGCGCTCAGTGCCATTTTTCTTGCCAGCTCTCCAAGAGGGTATCACATGGCTCCAGCGCACCTGGCTAAGTGCAGGGCCAGATTTCCAGGGTTGGAGGGGGTATGGGTTGATTCCCAGGCTCCTGCTTTCCCCAAGTTTTCCTGTGGTGAGATCCCCCCAGGCCTACATCTGTCCAAGAGCATTAGGAAAAAGATACTTAAGGGCAAGTTTGTTGATGTGTTCTCCCTTCTTCAGCCCCTGGGTGATGAGGCCAGCTCTGCGGGTCCCAGGAAGGGTGGAAAGCGGGAGTGCAAGTCTCATCATGTCAAGCACTACTTTATCAACTGGACAGAGGGTTTTTCTGTTTTCCTGGGGGTTGTCTCTATGGACTACCTGGAGAGGGCTTGGCACTTGGTCAACCACATGACCAACATATATAAGGCTAGAGCAATTGCTGGTGAGGCAGCAGCAATAACTTAAATGAGCCTCCAAAGTGACCTCAACAGATGGGACCTCATTAACAGTGAAATTTGGTTGTTGATGGTGGGTCCCCACTTTAAGGGGAGGTCTGATCCCTCTAAAAATTCTAGGTGGCATGTAAAAAGGACCCACGCAGGCTGGTCTGCTGGGAGTTTAACCAAGGCAACTATGTTCACTCAATCTGCACATTAGAACACTGCTGTGAGTCCTGCTACCTCATGCCAAGGTAGCATGTCCCTGCCTCTCAGGCTCCCAGCAGCCCTTTAGTCAGGGACACCCCACCCCAGCAGCTTCTGGGAAAAGAGATTGTGCCTCCACCTCTGGGTCTGGGAGAGGTGGGGGTCCCAAATGAGCACACACAGGCTGCCCTGCATGTATTCCAAGTAGCCCACATGCCGGTGCACCCAGCGGCACTGCTCAGGCTGCTCCAGGGCTACCCTCACCGCAGGGCAGCCTCTTTCCTGGCAGAGGACTTCACCGAGGGATTCAGGATCCCAGTGGTGGGCCCCAGGGAGGTTTCTGACTCCCATAACCTCAATTCTACCAGGGACATGCCAAATGTTCTCAGGTCTAAGATCACCAAAGAGTGTCTGGATGGCAGGGTGGCAAGCCCCTTTCCTTCCCCCCCCCCTCATGCCCAATCTCAGGGTTTCCCCTCTGGAGGTGGTTCCCAAAAAGGCCCCAGGAGAGTTCCGCCTCATTCACCACTTCTCTCACCCCCTGGGACAGTCCGTCAACGACACCATCCCACCCGAGCTATGTTCTGTCTGTTACGCCTCGTTTGACCACGTGATCAGGCTCATTCAAGCATGCGGCCTGTTAGCCCTTACAGCTAGGTGTGACATTCAGTTGGCCTTCAGGCTCTTGCCGGTCCGCCCAGACGATTTCTGCCTGCTGGTGTTCAAATTCAAAAACCAATGGTATTTTGACAAGGCCATGCCCATGGGCTGCTTGGTCAGCTGTGTAGCATTCGAAACCTTTAGCTCCTTCCTGGAATGGGAGGTCAAAAGGCAGGCCACTTAGATGATTTGCTCTTCATAGTTGAGGCGGGGGGGTGATGGCTGCTCCAAACTTTTATCCACCTTCCAGTCTCTGAGCTCAGTGTCCCTTTGGCAGTTGATAAGACAGAGGGCCCCACAACATCCCTCACCTTCCTGGGCATCCAGCTTGATTCAGTTGCAGCATCTCATACCTGCCCGGGGAAAAGCTCCACTCCCTCCATTCCATGATCAAGACCACCATTTCTTCCCATAAGGCCACCCTCAAGGAGAGTCAGTCCATCCTGGGACACCTTAATTTTGCATGCAGGGTGGTTGCTCCCCGGGAGGGCTTTTGTGCCAGGCTTGCCAGGGCCACAGCAGGGGTCAGGGCACCCCATCACCATGTTTACATAACTAAAGCCATTAAACAGGACCTCCTTATCTGGGATCGGTTCCTCAGCGAGGTCAATGGGGTCTCCCTTTGGCAACGCCCCTGGAGTCTGGGACAGGGCCTTCAAGTTAATTCTAATGCATCTGGTAGCCTGGGCTTCAGTATATATTTTCAGGGCCACTGGTGTGCCAAACACTGGCCAGCCCAATGGTCAGAAGAGGGGATCTTACGGGACCTCACCTTTCTTGAATTTTTCTGCATCCTCGTGGTGGTTCATACCTGGGACAGTGAGCTGGCCAACAGACAGGTTTGCTTCTTGTGTGACAACCAGGCAGTGGTTCAGGTCCTTAATCATCAAACCTGCAAGTCTGAGCGGGTCATGCTCCTGGTGCATCCTTTTGTTCTCCTTTGCCTCCAAAAAAAAATACTTTCAAGGCTCATTTTGTGCCTGGTCTCGATAATAATATTGCAGACGCTCTCTCTCGTTTCTAGGTTGCCATGTTCCGTCTACTGGCATCGGGAGCAGACCCCTCACCCACACCCTTCCTGGAGGAATTGTGGGAGATTGGAATTCTGCTGTAAACCAGGATATTTTGGCTTCACTGGCCCCAGATACCCTTCGAGCCCAAAGGAGAGTGATGTCTAAACCCCAGACATTCCTTGCAGCCAACAGGCTCCGCCCTCATTGGCCGATACAGTCCAATACCATTTTGAAATTTTTGGTTTCACTGAGAGAGGCCGGCAATGCTCCCTGCACCATGGCAGTTCACCTGGCAGGCATCTCCTTCTTTTCTAAGGTGGGAGGATTCCAGGACCTATGCTCTTCCTTTGTGATTAGGAAAACCCTGGAAGGCTGGAGGAGATTGGCCACCCAAACGTTAGACGGCAGGAGACCCATTTGTTTTAAAATCCTCTGCAAACTTACTACATGCCTCAAAAGATGTGCTGCATTTGTCACAGCTTTCTTCAGGGCGCTGCGCGTGGGCGAGTTGGTTCCATCTTCCATGTCAGACAACTCTGGTCACTGTATCCAGATGGAGGATATTTGTTTTGGGGACAACACTGTGTATATAGCTCTTTGCAGGTCCAAGTGCGACCAGCTGGGAAAGGGGTCCACCATCACCCTCCAGAGGCTGTGGAGGCCACAGATTGTGCCCGGTGCAGACCCTGCAAAGTTTCATGTCATCTCATCCTCGTGATGAGGGTCCCCTCTTTGCCACAGTGATGGCTCACCACTCACCAGATACCAGGTTGTATCAGTTCTATGCTTGTCCCTGCACCATGCACGCCTGCCCTCCAAGGACTTTGGCAGCCACTCTTTTCACATCGGAGCAGCAACAGTTGCAACAGAATGCGGGATTCTAGAGGACTCCGTTAAGCGGTTGGGTAGATGGAAGTCTGGGGCATTTACCGGCTATATCCGCCCTCACAAGGCCGGGGACCCAGGGGTGGGGTTCTTACAGCCACACAATCTTGATATGAGCTTGGTGGGTGAGGGTTGGCAGAAGGTGGACCAATTAGGGCCATGCCTTTTGTGGCATCAGCATAGGCCTCAGATCTGAAGGGCATGGTTTCCTGTGCTGCGGAGCACTGGATCAGGAGTCCCGCGGGGACCCAGGGATGCTGAGGGTCTAACGATGTCGCCATTGCAAGGGCAGCATCGATTCAACATTCCCCGGTGACAAGGGGTGAAGATGCGCATATGCGCATAACCGGCTCCCAAGTGGATCGCACACTTTAAGCCGGTTCCCCTCTGTCATTCCGAAACTTGGCCATGTCAAGTCAATTCAGTTCCTCGACCAAGACGGGTTAGTGGATGACAGATCCAGACCTTATGCTTTCAGGCCAATCCTCTATGCTTACTTGCTGTAATCAATAAAGTTGTGGCCTTTTTTCTGACAATTGGGTGTCTGTTGTGTTTCTTCACCTCCCCCCCCCCCCCCAGCAATCCTCAGGCATGGAAACCCACGGGGTGAGCTAAGGCAAGTCACACTTTCTCATTCTCAGAGGAAGGCAAAGTCAACCCTCTTCTGAACAAATCTTGCCAAGAAAACCCAATTATATGTTCACCTTAGGTTCACAATGAGTTGGAAACAATTTGAAGGCACAGAACAACTACCACCACAACAACACAATCAGAGCCTATCATCTATAAAGCACAGTTGCTACATTATGTATTAAAATTTTATTTTGGGAATAACTAAACCTCAGTAACTAAGTTATTACAGTAATATAGTGACAGGTAACACAACTCCTTTTGCAGAGTAACAACATATGATTTTACTTTTATAGCTTCAGGAATCTGTGGCCACACTACATAGATTTATACCACAGATCAGCCATGTGTAACATTTTGATATGCATGTTTCAAAGTAAATTTGCCAACTTTAATGAACTTTATTTTGAAAACTACAGAACGTTTCTATTAACTCTACTTTGAGAAGCACATAAAATAAAGAGTTTTTGCTATGGTGGTAACTATCTAGCTACTGGGGTCTTGAAACAACAACTATCCTATAAGTTATTATTTGTGAGAGTAATGTTCCAGGCTCCGTGGGCGCCATGCATCCAGTGGATTATGCAAGCCTTAGGCCTCCTCCTAGTTGTTGTTTCAAGACCCCAGTAGCTAGATAGCTACCACCACAGCAAAAACTCTTTATTTTATGTGCTTTTCAAAGTAGAATGAATAGAAAAGTTCTGTAGTTTTCAAAATAAGCTAATGAAATAAAATAAATGGACCATTTAGAACTGCAGGTGGGAAAAATATAGTAGTGTTCCCAGTTTTAAAAAAAAGATATCATCTGCTAGGAGAAACTAGCCCAGCATGAGAGTGTTAGGCTGAAATGTTTTTCATTTGCTGAGAGCTGCAATGGTATTTTTTTCACACAAAAAATGGTGGGATCATTTAAAAGTGCAACCTTAAAAGTATAGTGTAACATGGGCTGATTTATTCCAATATTTCGGGACTCTCACACCTCATTCTGTTGCATATATAAATGAAGCATTACTCTTCTTCATACTCTGTCCTTTCAGCTGTTATAAAATTTTGTTTTTTGCAGTCTCTATCCAGTTCTGATGGCTATCTCAGTACCTTTTGAAAATACAGGATTAATTCAGGGATCAGGCAACAGGAGTCTATCCACATTACAAAATCACAGCAGTGTGATACTACTTTAACTGCCTTGGTTCTTTCTATGGAATCTTGGGTTTTGTCTTCTCCTGAACGTTAGAGCTTTCTGGCAAAGAATTCTGAGCACTCCTTCCCAAACTACAGAGTGAAGGGATCTACAGGATGTAGCTATTAGTGCTATTAAGGTTTGGATTTGCACTGCACCGCAGAAATGATGCAGTTCTACACTGCTTTAACTGTTATGGCTCAATGCTATGAAATTCTGGGAGTTGTAGTTTTTCAAGATCATTAACTTTCTCTGTCAGAGGGCTCTTTTGCCACAACAAACTACAAATCCTAGAATTCCATAGGATGGAGGCAAGGCAGTTAAAGCAGTGTCAAACTGCATTATTTCTTCAGTGTAGATTCAGCCAAAAGGTAGCATGTACACTCCCCAAGGTTTTAATAATCACCATGGTTTTTAAAAGGCATTTCTTTCTAATGTGATGCCCAGCATCTTGATTTAGATACCATCTGGTTCAAACTTGCTGTTCACTCACTTCTGGATTGTAAATTATACATTTTAAGTGTCTTGTTAAAAAGGCCATTCAGCCAATGTACCAAACAGTAAAAACATGATATTCTTCAGCGAAAGCTTTCAGAAATCTGTAACGGAAATTGGCTCTAATTTATTTGGCATCGCCTTTCAGGAATGGAGGGCACATCCCTCATTATCATTTCTTTCTCTGAAATGAAAACTATGGCGATGGTGAGTCAAAAAATGTCAGCACTGAATACCATACAAGCAATTTGGGAAGACAGCTCTAATTAAATCTCTTGGTTTCAATTAACATGTGTTTTTTTAAAAACAACATTTTCCAGTACATAGTGGCATTGCCAAACCTACACATGCCAACAATGTGGAATATTATTTCTGTGAATATTATTTTTTAAAAAACAGACCTTCATTTGCATGATAGTACCTGAAAAATATTTCATCCAACAATATGCAGAGAGATCTTGTAGCACCTTTGAGACTAACTAAAGAAAGAAGTTGGCAGCATAAACTTTCATAGATTTAAGTCTATTTCCTCAGATGCATTTGGTAGAGTGGTAAGCCAGGGACAGGCTTATGTATGTTCTAGGTGAGTGAGAATCTAGAGCATATACAAGTCTGTCCCTGGCTTACCACTCTACCAAAACCTAAGGAAGTAGATTTAAGTCTATGAATGCTTATGCTGCCAACTTCTTTCTTTAGTTAGTCTCAAAGGTGCTACACGATCTTTCTACATACTAATTCTACAGACTAATATGGCTATATCTTTGATTTACTGGGGGGGGGGGGGATTTAGGAGGGTAGCCTTGAGGACCCATTGCGGTTTACTATCCCATTGTAGGTCTATTTGAAAATACCGATTATAGGAAATACAACACTGCATGGGTGAAAATTATGAAACTTTGTAGCCGGACACAAGAAAAGATAGCAAAAGTTGTGAATGAGGAAGAACACACAAACTAGGAGAGGCTGTAGCAATTTACTATTGCCTGAGCTTAGTGGGAAAGACAATATTCTTCTACAGTATTTCCTTCCCTCTCCTCCCTTCTCCTCTCTTTTCAGGGGCTGCATTTTTTAAAATGTTATTTTTGCATCTTATCTGCCATGATTTTAATGGGTCGGATGGTAATGTTGTGATGGGTTATTCAGTGAAGCAATTATGGTAAAGAAATGGTTGTTGCACAGCTGATATAGAAATGTAGTAATAGAGGTTGAAACAGCCAAGGTCATTCTGCTGGGAAGTAACTGTTGAAAGAAACATGGAGGGGAGGTATGAGAAATTAGGAAAACTAAGGTTATTTTGAATTTGCAATGAATTAATAATGAGGCCGTGCATATTTTGAAATTATGCATAGTTTAATTGGGGATTGCTAATGCTTGTTGTTCAGTTCTGAATTTCTCTGCTGTGGAACTATAGTCACTGAATAAAGGTTTACTGGGTTTTGAACTAGCAAACCTACTTTTCTGAACTTGGTTAATTGTTGGACTTGACAGCTCTCCCCACTTCTCCCCCAGCTAACAGAGTATAAATGGTATCTACAGTGTGAATACAGTTTCTGCCAACTGAAGTAAGCTGAGGACAAAGTGGGAAAGTGATAGGAACAGAGGGAAACTGTGTGACATTCTGAAAGCAGCTGCTAAAGTAGGATAAATCAGGACTGTCCCTACCAAATCAGAACAGTTGGAGAGTATACTGGTGGAACCAATTTGGAATAAATGATGGTGTTCTATGAGAAAACCTCCACCTAGAGAATTTATAATATTTATAACAGAGAAACAAGGCATCACTTCATATTTTCCTTTACAAGAGTGCTTCCCACATATGAGCTTTGTTTTAAAATATGAAGCTTTGCAATTTGAGAGCCCATTTATTTTAATCTTTCCTCCTCTGAAAATCAGATTGAACTGAGCCACCCTAGATGTCTGTGGCTATATAATGCAAAGGCTTGCTGATCTTTTGATTTGTTTCTTAATGAGTCTCTTTACCACTAGTCTGGATAAAGCAAAAGTCACACTGGCTGATGTGTTGATGAGTGCCATAAATTTATAACCCCCTTCATTTTCTACTGAGTTTTCATAAGAGAAAATTTACAGCAGTGTTCAAAACAGCCAAGGAGGAAAAGAAGGTTACTACTGTGCCAATGCAGATCAGCCAGCAACCAATTATTATTATTTTTAGTAGAAGTAGTATTCCAAGTCTTATTGTAATCTGCAGTACCTTATCAAAGAGAAAAGATGGAATCCATAAGAAATGAGGACACATAATAAGATCCTTATTTAGGTCAAGCAATCATCTGTACATACTAGCATAATTGTTTAGATTTTGTGTGTTTAACAAGATATGATTAAAATTGTTGGAGGAGGAGTTACATATCTTTTTTTTAAAAAAATCATTATTCTGAACCTATTGGGTGCAATTTTCAGATATCAAATCTCTAAGATGTTTGAAGCATCAGGTATATTTCTAGGTATAGTTCGAAGGGAGAACCATATCACTAACCATGCTTTATAAGTGCTTACAATGTCTTGGTGTGACTAGTAGTCTCATCTATATTCTTTAATTTGTCCTTGCTGTGTTTGTCGTAAATGCAACTTTGAGGAGCCCTAGTGGCCCATTAGTTAAATTTCAGTACTGCAGGTGCAATGTTATGAGTTAATCCCAGGGCTTCATCCTTTTGTAGGTCAGTAAACTGACTATCCAACTTGTTGGGGACAGTTGGCTTACAGACTGTATACTACATAGAGAGTGCTGAGTTCACTATGAAGTGGTATAGAAATGTAAAACACTAAATGCCAACTCTATATACTGAGTCTGTTCTCTGGGTCCCAGATCTGGACAGCTCAGGAACTGTCCTTTTCCTGGTCACTCCATAGTGGTCATTTGGTTAAATCCAACACAAGGACAATGTAAACATACACTCTCCCACTTTGACTCTACGATGGTCCAATCCAGGAAGGATTGTACTATCTGCAACAGTATCGTGCAATGACTGAAACATCATCAGAAAGTCAGACTGATGAAACATCAGGTATGTCTGCAACTATGATTCCAAGAGGACACCAATTGTCAGCACTTACTACTAACCACACAAATATTTGATTTTACAATTCATATTATAACAAATAGGTATTTCAGTTGATTGACTAATGCTATAATGTATTCAGTTTTTCCCTAATGTGAGCAAAGTTGGTGATAAAATAAATAAATGGTGGGTAAATAGCTGTTGGTTCCTTGTCTGCAATTCAGTAAGCTGATATGTTTTATTTTTGTCTCATCTTCTGAACCATCTTGAATGGGGAATTTATGTCCCTCCTGTTGTTGTAGGACTGCAGTTTCCATCAACCCTGATCAATACAACCAATAGTTCTTGAGGGCAGGAGTTCCTGGGTCACAAGTTCCAGAAAACATATTGGTGATTCCCATTGATTCAATGGGTTTATTCTACTTGCAACTAGCAAGGGAATTGAAGGTTCAGGCTTTTAAGGATTAAACACTCAAAAATCCTGAATCTGTATGAAAAAATCTATCAGTTCCAATCCCCCCACATGATCATTTTTAAAAACGTATGTTTTTCCATTGCGAATATGAAGGAATTGGGGAAAGTTAGTAAATTCTTTCTCAGAATGAATGCAAATTGCTATCCGCCCCTAGTTTAAAGTTTAAAGTATAAAGTGAGCACTATTCCCTTGATATATTATTACTGAATACATTACAGCTATTTTCTTAATTTGAGTAAAACCCATTTTCTCTCTGACATTCTTTCATGAGGCATTTCCATGCAACAATTCCAGTGCCACTATGACTGAACAGGTACAGTACTCAGGAAATACTCTGGAATGACCTATTTGATTAAAGATTAGCTTAACAAAGTGACAGGAAAAGGATTGTGAAGTAATTACTGAGCAAGGTAAAATGTATGTTTCAGATAGAATTAGAATTTTTTTCTTTCTGAAGGACTTCTTTCCCCCACTTCCTTCGACTATAATATAGCTACTTAATCTTCCAAGCCAGGATTCACTTTATATATATATTAATTAGCTTAGCTTTTAATTCTTCTTCTTCTTGATTAAAATCTTCCTGCAAAGTCTCTCGGATGCAAACCATGGAGCTTTGGACACAACTGTCTGGTTTTTTAAAGATTTCCATCCTGTGCCTGTCAAGGAATGGAGTTTCAGAATTCATTTTCAGCATTTTGACTGCTGTTTCTAGTATGCAATTAGAAGGAAACAACAATGGCTGTTACTGAAATCTGCTGACATGACAGATCTATGAAACCTTTGCAGTCACTCAAATTAATGTAGGCTCAATTTATTGAAGGGGAATTAATTCTTCTTTTGTTTTTGTTTTTTAAAAAAAACCCTGGGACTCAATCTTAATATTTTCAAGAACTTCTAATGATGTACAAAATGATAATTGTTTGGGGGTGGGGGAGGAATCTTGAAGACAGATTGAAATGTGAAGATCTTGTCCTAAAGGAGTCTGCAGCTGTGGATGGCTGAGAAATTTATTTAGTTTACAATTTAATGGGAGCAGTGGAGTCACTATCAGGGTGCAGGGGGTTCACATTGCACTAGGCGACATCAGAAAGGAGGCGAAATCACTAGGGAGGTGGTGGTGGCAGTTTGCCTGGCACCCAAAGGAGACCTCATTCTGGTTGTTGTGGGTGGTTGGTGTTGAGTCCTGAGGTGCCTCTGTGCTGGTTTCCACCTCTGTTGTCCCACTTACTCCCATCATAGTTGCTCTTACTTGAGAGGAGAAAGAAGATGAGAAAGATCCACATCACCCACCCTGACCAGACCAGCCATGCATCCCCTGGGGTGGCACCTGATGAGTAACAATGCCCAAACAGCTTAAGAATGTGGGATAGGGAGTGGAGGGGGGGGGTTTCTCTGAGAAGCCAAGCATTGTTAGTGGTGAGTTGTGTGGTGCTGTATGCATGCCTGTGGGTTCCCCACTTCCCACCACAGCTTCCCTCACACCTTCTGGCTGGCAAGGTGTGTGGCCATAGAGGTGACACCCAGTGGCATCACTAGGGTTGGTGTCACCCAGTGCGGTAACACATGTTGTCACCTCCCATTGACGTCCTCCTATACCACACCATACATAACCCTTAGTAATGTTTTTTGTATTAATGTTATTCATAAATTGTAATTCTCGTATATCCCTCAATGTAATGGTGATACTTGTGACATAAAAAACTTGCAAAATTAAAATTATTCTTTTAAATTACAGTATCATATGCACAGCCTAAATGTGCATAGTTTCATGTGGTTAAAGTGAAAATTTAGTAAAAATGTGATGCTTTAAAAGAATTTTTTAAAAATATTTTAATTTTTTAAAAATGTAATTTGAAATTTTGATTTTTTTTAAAAATTGGGGCATTTCCTGTCTCCTCCCACTGAGCCCCACCCCACTCACTCCATCTCTTCAGCATTTTAAAGGGACACAGGTGAATGTCACAGGCCATTTCTGCCAAAAGGCATTTTTTTAAAAAGCAGTGTTGTCACTCTTGCTTAGGTGTCACCTGGTGTGGTCCACACCCCCCTAATGATACTATTGGTGATGCCATGGCCTGCACTGGGTGACACCAGCCCTAGTGGCACCACTGAATATGGGGGATGCACATTTGGAAAATGTGCATTGACAAATGCTTGCCTTTGAAAAGCATACCTGCTTTTGTCAATAGAAAAAGCCACACGAAACATGTACATCTGGGAAACAAAATACATACACAAATATGCTCATTTTGATATGCAGGGATGGAGTAGAATGTATGACTTTTCACGTGAAGGGGAAAGGTGTGCAATTAGGATAGAATGAGTTCAGAGGCGGAAAATAGTGAAACATGCCAGGTTTACACATCTCTGTTTGCAGCACATCAAAGCAGAACAGAACAGCCATGAATATTACTGTTATTGTCTAGAATCCTGCACACCCTCAGCTACATAGTTAACTATACTTAACTAATGAACAAAAGGATCTTGTAGCATCTTTAAGATTAAATAGGGCCTATCTACCCATTAGTATATCATCCTAACTGATGTGGATTTTTTGTACATACACATTGATGCTTAATCGTCTTCACTTCCACCACACCAGTTTGTACCAATTCACATAAATTCAGTCATTGACCAGACACAACACCATTGCAATGTCACTTCTAATTAAAATTATGTTCAAGAAGGAAGTTTCTCTGGATTATTTGCTGCCTCATGTAAATGGCTTTTTATTTTCTCACCTTTTTCAAGTCCAGGACTAAAGGGGGATTACCAAGGTTAAAAAAGTACACAAAAGTATTCAATGTTCAAAAGTGCGGTTTTAACTGTTTCAAAGTTGGATTTTAGGGATACATTTAGAATGCAGAAATAATGTACTTTGACATCACTATAAGTGCTGTAGCTCCATCCTATGGAATTCTGGGATTTGTACTTTTACAAGGTCTTTAGACTTCTTTGTGAAAGAGTGATGATGCCTCACAAAACCACAAATACCAGGATTCTGTAGGGTAGAGTCATGGCAGTTAAAGTGGTTTCAAACTGCCTTATTTCTACAGTCTAGGTGCACCTGAGGATTGTTTTTAGACTGCTATTGGGATATTTTAAACAGTATTTCAATGTGTTCTTTTAAAAATGTTATCTTTGTATTGTTTTAATTGCTTTTTTATTTGTTCATTGCCTGATTGTGGGCTGGGTCAGGAGGCAATACAGAAGTACTTTGAATAAAATGATAATAAATAAATATGCAACCGCATGGTTGGAATCTTGGCTAATCCCAATTAGAGCTGACCCATTGGATCAATTGTTGAATGGTGACTCAACACATAGCTACATCCAGTTGTTTCAATGGTTCTGCTCTAGATAGGAATTTAAGCCCGTGTGAAATGGTTACATTTCTGCAACCATGAACTGAATATATCTGTTGCACAGTAGCCAAAGAGAAACACAATTGAATGCATAAAGAAAGTCTAACATGTGTATGACACGAACAGGATTCCAATTACGGATTGTTTTCTCCCTTTACTAAATAAATGTTTTGTCACCATGGGTAACTTTTAAATGCAGGCCCTTGTTGTCCCCCAAATTTGCAAGTCAAAGAGTTTTCAGCTCCTGATAACCCACTCCTTATTCCTTTCTGTGTCATTGTTTTGCTGCAATAATTATGCAGTTAGCCCTGTTGGCCCATTGCAAAAAATCAAGAGAGAAGTGAACTTGTTTACATATATATGCAAATACAGTTGTCATCAGTAAGACTGAAGCATTATTCTTCCAGTGAAATTGTTTCTAAATCACTTCTGGGAATTCGCTTTAATTTACAGAAGGCAGCAGTGGTAAATAGCATGAGACTCTGCATAGAGCTTTCTACTTTATGGTGCATATCTCTGGAAGCTTTATACCCAAGCCTTGGGGCTGATATCCATAAACAACCATAGCAATAAATGCATTTATCTCACAGAAGAGCCCAACTAAAACCATGTCCAGAAGTTCAGCAGTCACACATAAAGATGACTTGCTTGTTCAGGCCACATTTTCCCAACCCCTTCTTTAAATCCTAGGCACCAATCTCTACCCATTGCAGGCAAGGTGCCAGGGCTCTCTGCCCCCAGGCAAAGAACTTACACACTCCAAATTGGCATAAAGAATAGAGAACTAGCACACACAAAAGTATTGCGGTTTTGTTGTGCAAAATTGCTGTATTTTGGGCAAGATTTTTGTTGTGCTCTTTTTTGTGTAGAAGACAGAAATTTGGCAGAAAAAAGAGCCCCACGTGTGGCTATCTGGAAAAAGTGTATTTTGTGCACACACAAAAATTAAAACCCCACAATTTTCATGTTTAAAAAATGTCACCGCTGGCATACTATTCAACAGTTACAATACTGTAAATGAGACTTAACATTTATAGTGGTGAACAGCAAAACGTGACCTTCAAACCTACCTTCATGGCCTAACCGCACCCTGACCAAAACTTCCAAGATGCTGGGAATCAGAGTGCTGGGAAATGACATCTGAATCATGCTCCTAGTCATGGAGTAACTTGAGACAAGCAGTTCTGGGAGGACCCAGAAGGATCTCTAGCTGCCTGTCAACATACTTTTTGAATTGTGACATCCAGGACTGGACACAGTATTCAAGGTGAGGCCTGAGCAAAGCAGAATAGAGTGGCACTATTACTTTTCTCAATCTAGACACTATACTTCTATTGATTCAGCCTAGAATCATATTGGCCTTTTTAGCTGCCACATTACACTGTTGACTCATGTTCAACTTCTTGTCTACTAGGACCCCTAGATCCCTTTCACATGTAGTCTTGTTAAGTCAGTTGTCCCCCATCCTATATCTTTGCATTTCAATTATTTTATTTTATTTTATTTTATTAGGGGTTTGTTTGCCCTAAGTGCAGTACCTTACATTTCTTTCTGTTGAAGTTCATTTTGTTAGTTTTGGCCCAGCTTTCTAATTTATTAATGTCGTAAGCCTCTCCTCTGGGGTTTTAGTTACTCCTTCTAATTTGGTGTCATTTGCAATTTTGATAAGCATGCCCTCTATTTTTTCATCCAAGTCACTGATAAAGATGTTGATTAACACTGGGCCCAGGACAAAACTCGGTGGCTCCCCACTGATCACCTCTCTCCATGATGAAAAAGAGTCATTGTTGAGCACCCTTTGGGTTCAGCCAGTCCGCCAATTACTAAGCCACCTAACAGTTCCATTGTCTAGCCCACATTTTACTAGCTTGTTTGCAAGACTGTCATGGGGAACCTTGTCAAATGCCTTACTAAAATCAAGATTATGATGATGAGGAGGATCTTGCTCCACATGCTTTTCTGCATAGAATAATCTCAGGAATAATTTCCCAAAATACTTTAGGATGTTCAAATACCCAGATGAGAGCTGCACAGAATTTTTTTCCTCCAGAACAGGGAGAAAACTGTCAAAAACATGAATCTATTTGCAAGGATAAAATAGTCAAATATCAACATTGCTACACCCAACCCTTGCCTTTCCTGCTTTTGTGACATCACAAGAGTACATACACCACATTACACACAAACTCTGATTTCAGGTTTTGGTCCTGACATCACAAAGAATAGGATGCTGCTCTACAGACAACCCTAGCAGTTGACAATTTTTTGCCTCTCAAAGCCTTTATTAAGCACATGCAAGAATACTTTTTCACTATGAAAAGATCATTTGGCAACATTTCAGAAATCCAGAACCCAGAAATCTTCGTTCCAGGGTTCCTGTTGGGGGTTACAACTCCTAAGACCATCTAGGGGATTTGGTCATACAAAAATACTTTTTTCAAGCTCTGCTTAGATCATGAAAAATCACATCTGCCAGAGAAATCTAAGCAGTGATATTTTAAAAGTTTTACCAATGTTACAATAAAAAACAAAACACCAAAGGGGACATATGAATCAGACATTTTGCCTAGCAGTTTCATAGCCCCAGTTATGGGAGTGTGGAGAAATTAAGGGGGGGGGGGTCTAGCAGAAAAGGCAAAGAGGATTAGCTTAAAACACAAGGAGACTTTAAATTCTCTTTGCCTGTCCACATCGGCTTTAAATATTGCAGTCTCTATGGAAACTGGAGAAAGTGCATTTCAAGTTCTAAATCCAGATACAGAAATAGAACTAAAGGATAAGCAAAATGGTCAATGTGTAGCCTGAAGCCATAGTGACTTCTGTAGAATGACAATGTATCCTCAAGTCCTTGCAAACATCTGATATCTCCTATGTCTCTAGATTACATTCCCTCCAACTGTCCTGATTTGGTAGAAACAGTCCCATTTTTAAAATCTCCCAGTTTCTGTCTACTGCTTCCTCCACTCACCCCCCCCCTTTGTCTTCAATATACTTAAATTGCTGCAAACTGACTTCACAATCCAGTAGTAGCTTGCACTCAGTTAACTCAGTAGGAGGAAGAGGAGGGTTGTGTCTTTCCCAGTAGGCCAAGACAAAAACAGCCTCTCCTACCTTGGCTCCTATTTCACATTAATAACTTTTGCCATTTTGACCACATTCTGATGTTACTTGTCCCAGTTTTCATCTATAAAATGTTGGAGGATATGAACTAGAAAAGATCCTATAATCCAAAGATATACAACTGAGCACAAAAGTTAAAATCACAGAAGCCATTGTATTCCTTGTTACGATGTATGTATGTGAGAGCAAGACCATTAAGAAAAAAGATAGGAAGAAAATCAACTCATTCCAGATGTGATGCCAACCCTAGTGACACCACTATTCCTGTACTTCCTATTCTTCATCCTCCTCTTTCCCCTTCTACTCTTCTTTCTTTCTTTCTTTCTTTCTTCTTCTTCATGCCCCTATATTCCCAGAAAGTGCTATACCTATCAGAGGATGCTAGCATACCTCTTCCTTGCCCCTTGCCTGACAGTTTCTCTTTCTTTCTGCTAGCACAGATGTGAAACCAAGTTTTATGTCACTTGACTGCAAAACCCACGAAGGATATATAATTTGTGAAGACTGAAGGTAAGCAATTGAATGGAACAGCATGAACCCTTTGTGTGGTTGCATTTCCTGGGCTTCAAGGAAGATAGGTTCTGGCAGCCTTTATTGAATCAGCTAGCTTTTTGTTTTGTTTATTTGATAGTTAAAAGGAAGGTTTCACTGAATCATTCCATTCTGATGTTGAGCTGCACTTTAATGCTGACGCTCCTCAAAGTGGATGCTGATAATTTTGCTTTAGTGCATATAACACAAGAGGGAGCTTTGTAGTTATTATCTCACTGGCACTCAGTAGCTCCATTACTGAACTCTTCCTTCTTTGCTTGTTAGAAGGACTCTTATCTCAGCATGCAAGTAGAACAAATGTGTGGTGGGGCTAAAGATTAGCCTCAGCCTAACCTCTCCACATTCTTCTGTATATAGTCTGAATGCATCAATGGCTAAGAGTCGCTAAAGACCATCATACTTCTGGACACCTATATCCAAACCAGCCATAGCAAACTTGGTGAAAGTTCTACCCTATGCTCCCTAAAGGGCATTTGGGGGCAAATAAATGATTGAAAATGCAAGAATAGATTCCTGGAGGCCCTAAATGCACATGTAACTTTGCTCACTTGACAGTGAGCAGCTGGTGGCTTCCTGGACACTGGAACAATGTATTCCATCTGAGTGTTAGTCCACCTTTTAAAGGAGATATCCAATGCATGATCTAATTGGGAACTTGGTTCAGACCCTTGAATGGATCATTTAAGGTTTAGTCTAAAAGCCAGAATACATTTGTTACCTTGTGGACATGGAAGCCATCAGCCACAACATCTCATAGCACTGAGAACAACTGAAAACTGTGTTCTTACTTTATCAAGCATTCTGGCTGTCCAGCTGTCCTGTGAATCCATCAGAATTCAGTGATTCCCAAACTCTGGTCTTCTATATGTTTTGAACTTCAGCTCCCAGAATTCCTGACTGTTGACCAAGCTGGCCGGGGTTTCTGGAAGTTGAAGTTCAAAACATCCAGAGGACCAAAGTTTGGAAACCGCTGCACCAGTTCATTCAGATAATAGGTTACTTTGCAAAAAATTGATCCTATGACACAACAACACAGCAACACCAAAGTAACGGTGGTGATATTTCCAAGTTTATTGGTAAGAGGACACTGTTCAATCTCAAGTTGCCAGAAAGTTGTTTAGAGGTGGCTGTTGTTCCACGAAGAGTGTGACAGGGTTGAATTTCAGTATTTAAAACAGGAGACTGAACAGGGTATTAGTCTTTCACTTTGAAAGTCGTGGGACAATGGCAAGCCATCCTGCAGTTTAGCGTCTTCTCCTCCTTCCTCCTCCTCTACAGCTTTTGCCTAGGGGAAAAAAATAAGAAAAGTACACTTGTGTTAGTACAACAGTTTTTATGCCATATGGCGATACATCTATGGAAGTGCTAATCTAATTTTTAGAGCATACATGATTAAAGAAAGTTGCCAATAATTAATTCTACTGAAGATATATATTGTGTGTATGTGTCTTCAAGGATGTGGTGGGTTAGTGGTTAAGATGCCAGTTCAGACGATTATACTATCAGAAGATTGGCATTTGGAGGCCCAGGTGCCACATGATGAAGTGAGCTCCCATCACTAGTCCCAGCTTCTGCCAACCTAGCAGTTCAAAAGCATGCAAATGCAAATAGAAAAATAGATACCATTTCGGTGGGAAGGTAACAGCATTTGATGCAGTCATGCTGGCCACATGACATAAGCTCTTTGGCTTAGTAACGGAGATGAGTACCGCCTCCTACAGTTGGTTATGACCAAACATTCATGTCAAGGGACTACCTTTATCTTTACCTTTATGTGCCTTCAAGCTGTCTGTCAACTTATGGTGACCCCATGGATTTCATGGGGTTTTGTTGGAAAAGGAATCTTCAGAGTTGGTTTTGCCAGTTCCTTCCTCTGAAATATAGCCTACAACTCCTGGTATTCATTGGTGGTCTCCCAGCCAAGTACTAACCAGGACCATCCTGGGCCCTAAGCAGTTGACCCTGTCTAGCTTCCAAGATCATAGGGAATCTGGAGTCTTTAGGGTATTTAGGCCCTGAAGATATATGAGGCACATACCATTATTATACATCATTATGACCATTTTTAAAAATCAGCCTCTCAGATATCAGGATTCTTTGTGGAACTCTGTGACACTTTTTTTAAAAATGCACTGATCAATTATAAACTTTTCATAGGCCCTTAACCAAAGGGTCTGAATTCATCAAAGACAGTTTAGATTAGAATCACCAATTAAAGTTCAGCTGGATAAATAATACACAGATTGTAACCAGTAAATGAATTATTAAAGATCAGTCAAATATAATATTTCATTAAGAACCACTTTATTTTAATTTCCTTCTTGAAGAGGAACAAAATAGTGCTGTAGTTTCTATACCATGTTCCTAGAATTTTAAAAACTATTCACATCTAATACATCCACATGAATAGACTGGATATAAATAAATATTATTAGTATTAGTATTAGTATTGTAGACTGGTTTGATCCTTTTGTTCACTCTATTACATTGAGTCAAATTTTTTAAAAAAAATAGTTGTCAGAGCTGATTCCAAGGTAAAGCCCAAACAAATTTGTACAGTAGGCCACAGATATCCATTTTAATACATATGTCATATTCTTAGCTACATCATACTTTGTGTGATCAAGTTGTTATCATTAGGAAAGATTATCATTAATCTTTGATCCAAGATCATGATCCAAACAGCTTCTCCATTTACAGAGTGTATATTCTGAGAGTGTATATTCTATTTAAAATCAAAAGTCACACTCTACCCCTCAAGAGTGATCCCAGAGCTACAACCCACCTCTTTTCTTGCTGCTTCTTCCTCGTCTCCTCCCTCCCCTCCGCTTTCCAGATCTACCACCACGGCGCCCTCTTTTCTTCATCCAGCGGCAATGCCTGGTGGTGTTGTCACTCTTGCTTTGTTGGAATCTCGCCATTTTCATTGGATAGGTAAGGCATGCAAGGTCTAGGAGAGCAGCAGGAAGTCCATCTGAGGAGTGAAGCAGCCCAAAGTCCTCTGAGGCATATGGCTTAGTGTCAGACCCTTTATAGGAAAACTGTCCATTGTGACACAGGTTGACTCCACAAGGCTTTACCATGGAAACACCAGACCATTTGCCCATGATGCACTACAATGAGCTTTCAACCATCAAAAATAATACTCAGGACACAAAATGAAACTGAGTAGTGAGGCAGGTTTATTTCCCATTAATTTTCACTCATTTTGAGGTAGGACATTCCCATGATGCATAAGCCTGAAGTATTCCAAGACTAAAGACTGTGATGTATCAATTGCCTTGCTGCAATGAACTTCCCAAGATGAAAGAGAAAAGGCCAGTTTGGAGATGTTTTACACTCTGTCATATATATATATATATATATATATATATATATATATATATATATATCCCCTCACATAGCAAGCAGGAAGGGAACAGTTATTGACACCTGCCCCATGTCTGCCATAAGCATTTTCTCTCATGCTAGGGGTCCAGAGATGTTTTGGAATGTGGTTTCCTGTGGATCCAAAGCATTCCCTAATCAATTCACACCATGTCTCTGATCTAACTCTACATGTAATAGCTATATGTCTTGTAGTGATATAAATCTTTTCACCATATCTAAACTGAGTATCAAAGGGCTACTCTGAGCCTTAAAGAGTTGTTCGTTTATCTGCAATGAAACCTATTGCATCATTTTTTGGAAATTCAAGTAAAGATTGCTGAGTTTTGAAATATGACGGAGTCTTCTTAAGTGGTGATCTCTCAGACGCTTCTTGCAATATAGAAGTTTTTAGAACTTATTTTTTAACATAATAAGTTCCAATAATAATAATAATAATAATAATAAAATGTATTTGTATCCCGCCCCTCTGAGAACAATCGGGGTGGCTAACAAAGTTAAAAATACAGTACATATAAAATCCCTGGTGCCCTCCCCTCCTTAAAAAAGTATTAAATCGAATGCAGAATTAAAAAACAAACAAACAAACAAACAAAAACATACAAGTTAAAAACTGACCAGAAGGTCAACAACATCACATCAGCAAACCATCAATGGGAGCGGCAGTATCTTATATTCTTCGGGAGCTAGGCTCTTGCAGCCATCTGCCTTTATTCCATCATGTCAATGGCCCTCTGTATATTTTACTCACAAATGACCTTATCTACCAGTAGAAATCCCATCTCACACTCTAAACACATGAATGGGTGACCTCTAGTTGAGGTGATAGAAAACCAGTTTTTCTCTCCCCTACCAGGTTTACCAGGAAAAGAAGCTGTGGGTGTCATTTTCAGATTTACACAAAGAGATCAATCATCTTTTGCAATATATTGTTTGAATCCTGTGTGAATAAATGTTCAATAAATCTGTCCTCCTGAGAGGGCACTATAATGAAAAATAGCGGTGTGAAATTGTTCCTGTTATCTTCTTACCCTGTAGCATGCTGACACTCCAAAGAATTTAAAACGACAGGCATAACACAAATAATTTTCTTGTCACTGTTCAGAAGCTCAAAACTGTGAATTACCATTGTTCTACGAAAGTGGTTTTTAATGAAACAATTCACATTAGGACTTCATCAGGAGTAGATTTGTAGAAGCAACTCTCTGGACATGACAGTCGACCACCCACATTTGCAGGGGTCAGGGGCACAGCTCCTCTCCACAAAAGTGGGAAAACTGTGACTACAAATAAATATAAATAAAAATTGTGGATGCTATTTTTTTTAATCCAAGAGAACACTTTTCTACAAATCTCTAAGTCTTCCTGCGTGATTCTGTGGCTGGAAGTTGAGCACAAAATTATGCTAGAGGACCTATAGATTCCTAGAAATTTCTAGAGAAATATTCTTTCTAGGTCCTCCAGTATGACTCTATGGTCAGTTTCCCACTTTAAATTGTCCATAATAATGTGTTGGAGAATTTAGTGATTCCTAGAGAAAACATATTAATTCACTGTTCCCCAAACATTGGTCTTCCAGGTGTTTTGGACTTCACTTTCCAAAATTCTTGACCAAGCTGGCTGGAGCTTCTGGGAACTGGCATCCAAGCCACCTGGAAGACCAAAGTTTGTATTAGTATTAGTCAAATATGCAATTCATCAAATCTATGAAAGGGAAATGAGTAAATGGGGGGGTGACTGTACTGGTTTGTTTATTTACTATATTTATACATTGTCCTTTCTCATAAAATCTCAGAATAGGAGCACAAATTAATCGGTGCTAGCCTACCTTTAGTTCTGATACATGAAGGAATGTTTGTCCCTTTACATGCCTGCCCAAAGACTGAAGTCCTCTGGAGAGGCATGTCAGGCTCCTGACCCTTATTCTACCACTTTTCTCACCAGATTTTAGGTTCTGCCTAAATCACCACTGTCACCATATGTGAATACTTCCATGATCTCACTGCTACCACCAAGAGTGAGGGATTTCCTTTATCCCCACCTCTACCACCAAAGTAAGGATCTTCTCATGTCTCTCTACTGTGCCATCACTGTGGGAACCACCTAGATGTCCTCAAGTTTCTTTTTTATGCAACATCTACCCCCACTATCCCCATCCACAAAAAAGGAGTCACAAATGACTGTAGCAACTATAGGAATATAGCACTATAGCAAAATAATGCTTAAAATTCCATAGTATAGACTCCAATCATATATGGAGAGAGAAATACTAGTAGTGCAGGAGGGGTTCAGAAAAGCAAGAGCCACTAGGGCCCACATTGCAAACATATGATAGCTAATGGAGCACACCAAGGAATTCTAGAAGATCTACATGTGCTTCGTAGACTGACTGCATAGGTCATAAAAAACTATGGCACACTCTTAAAGACATGGGGGTACCAATACATTTGACTGTCTTGGTGAGAAATCTGTACTTAAGACAAGAGGCTACTGTTAGAACAGAATATGGAAAAATAGAAAGGTTCCCGATTAGCAAAAGGATCAGGCAAGGCTGCATTCTATCACCCTATTTGTTCATCTTGTATGCAGAAAACATAATAGAAAAGCAGGGTTCAACTCAGGAGAAGGAGGAGTGATGATAAGAAGAAGAAACACCAACAATCTAAATTGTGTGAATGACACCATGCTACTAGTGGAAAATATCACAAAATTGGAAGATCAAAGAAGAAAGTGTAAAGGCAGGTTCACTGCTGAACATAAAGAAAACAAAAATAATGACCACAGAGGATCTACTTAAGTTCAACCTAGTTAATGAGGAAATCAAAATAGTTAAAGAGTCCCTGTGCCTAGGATCAAACATGGATAAGAATGGAGATTGCAGTCAAGCAGTCAGAAGAAGGCTAGGATTAAGAAGGGCAGCCATGAAGGAACTAGAGAAGACCCTGAAGTGTAAAGACATACAACTGAGCACTAAAGTCTGAAATGTCCAAATCATGGTATTCCCCATCACCATAAACTATGCGTACAAGAGCTGGACAGTAAAGACAGCTGATAGAAAGAAAATAAATTTATGTGAGATGTGGTTCTGGAGAAGAGTGCTGAGTGCTGTGGAAAGCCAAAAAGACACACAAATGGGTCCTTGACCAGATCAAGGCTGAACTCTCCCTGGAAGCAAAAATGATGAAACTGATGTTGCCATATTTTGACCATATCTTAAGGAGGCATGGCTCACTAGAAAATATGATAATGCTAGGAAGGAGCCAACAGAAAGAGAGGAAGACCACCTATCAGATGGATAGACTCAATCTGGGAAGTCAAAGGCATGAACCTGCAGGAAGATCTAAGCAGAGCAGTGGAGGACAGAAGTCTTGGAGATGTCTCATCCTTAGGATCCCCACGAGTCGGGGCCAATTCAAGGGCAGTTAACAACAACAACAACAACAACAACAACAACAACAACAACATGCTGACAGGAGGATTCATGGTGTCTCAGCACAAAAAGGGCAATTTTCCACTGGATACAGAGAGGAAGAAAAACTGAAGATCTAAATGGAAGTCATCCAACAGCTCAAGCAAAGGTCTTTGCAGGCAACTGGCAACAAGCTGTTAGATGAAGTCCAGCATGCATGAAGAAAAGAACAAAAGAACATAAAAGCTGAGGTGAAGCTGTACATCTTGCTAAGCTGCCTGCCCCAGAGCACTGGATAATTAAAAATGCAGAGTACAGTCACACTTCACTCTCCTCTTTCATGTCTATTTCCTAGGGGAAAACATCAACTTAAAAAATTTAAGCTGAAAAACAATGAAGTGCCACAAATGGATGTGTGTGTCACACTCCCTTAGGGGAACCGAAAGTAAAGCTAATATACTAAGTAGAGTTATTACTCATTAGATTTTTTTAAAGAAAAAATCTAATTTGCTCCAGTGTGTTTAATTTAAATTTAATATGTTCCTGCATATAATGGTGATAGTATTTTGCATTTCATCATTTGGATAATGTATTTCATTCATTGCAATTTCAATAAATATCTCTTTCTGATCTATTATAGACAGATCTCATTAATGCTGTTTCACAACCATCACAGATTCATCTGACCTTAGAAATCACATTAAAGGTTGGGTATCCCTTATTTGAAAGTTCTGAAATGTTCCATAATCCAAAACTTTTTTCATGGGTGGTTGGAATAGTAAAGACTTTACCTTATAATGGTTTGTGTATATAAAATTATTATTATGCATAAAAACATTTAAAATATTGCATAAAACTGCCTTCAGGCTATGTGTATAATGTATGTATAAAACATAAATGAATTTCATGATTAGACATGCAACCCATATC
>NC_056526.1:184220981-184300981 GCF_019175285.1 Sceloporus undulatus | reverse complement strand
ACAGTACAAGCATTTAACCACTGTGCCACCAGGGCTCCTTGGGGTGGAAAGATCACCCCTTTTTTTTCAAGGGGCACAACGAGTGATTATAGGGGAGTACAACTCTCCAGAATCCCCCAGCATCCAGTTATCCCCTGTTCTTATCAGTTTCCTACCCCTGCTTTAAGGGACCACTTGTAGGTGATGCACCTTGTTGTATCCTGTTGGTAACCAGAGGTTACACTGACATATGTGATTTTGTGAATGTTGTTGAGGAAGGGCTTTTTAAAAAACCTTTGAGATATGGTAGAAGAAGGGTGAGAACCAGCATGGTTTGAGTGTAGGACTATGAATCTGGAAACCAGGGTTTGATTCTCAGCTTGACTGAAAAACCCACTAGGTGACTTTGACCAAATCACATGCTCTAAGCCTCAGAGAAAGGCAATGGGAAACCTCCTCTGAACAAATCTTGCCAAGAAAACCCCATGATGGGTTTGCCTTAGGGTCACCATAAGCTGGAAATGACTTGAAATCACACAACAACAGAAGGAGGTACCACCTTGCACAATGCCTCCCTTCACTGTGCAATGTAGTTTCACAGCATTGATGCATATCCCCACTACTATTTAGTGGCCAAGGAATGCAGCGGGGGAAATGAAGGGGAAAGGTGTACTATTCAACATGGCCTACTATTTTCTGAAAAGAACAGTGAACATATTCTGAGAAGTGGCTCTATCATTACAGTCTTAAATGATTCTCAGAAAGGAGACTGAGAAAGTTCATTTAAAATGTACCTTAAAATAGATGTGTATCTCTGTTCATCTGCACAAGATTATTATGCTTATCTTCATAATAATGAGCTCTGTTTTGCATTTATCAAGGCCAGTTCCATTACAGAAAATTGGTCTCCAGAAATAGTCATTTTTATAAGTTTTCTGACACAAAAGGCAGGGAAGCTATGGAAAGTAAGGAATAGCTAGAAAACCAGTTTCTTTTATTAACATACTTGCCATTTGCTGTGAGGAAAGGAAAATAATTGACACAGAAGGACCAGGATATAAAAAGCTATAGCATCATCTTTCATTTAATACTCTGCTCTGAAGATCTTGCAGCCTGAATTTTAACAGAAAAAGAAGCAATAGAAGGATGGGAAAAATGAATGTGGGGTAAGATGTTAAGTATGAATGCACTTGGGACTAAAATAAACTTTACTCAACTGCATACAGAAACACCTACATGTTTTGCAGTGCTTGGCAAAGCTACTTGTTTAGACTAGAGCTCCCAGAATCCCTTAACTGTCTATGCTGGCTGGAGAACAGGGGATTACAATCTTTCCAAAAGTGGATTTTGTTTGTTGTAAATCAAAGCATCCATGGGTTGGGCAGGGAGAAACAACCATAGTGTTTGGGAAGAGATTTTAAAGCTCCCCATTGCCATGCCTATATGCTTCTTTCCACAAGACTAACAGTAGTTTGATACCTTTTCCACTTAGTCATACCTTCATACACCTACGCATAGACTTTCTCCCATTTATTCCTTCTTTCATACCTACTTCCTGCCTACAAGTTTTATTCTATTCATTGTCCTCTCTATGATTTTCTTTAACTATACAGTCGGCCCTTTTTATTCACAGATTCAAGCATACACGGTTTGAAAATGTTCAAAAAAGTATAAATTTCAAATATCAAACCTTGATTTTCCATTTTTTATAAGGGACACCATTTTGCTATGTCATTATATTTAATGGGACTTGAGCATACACGGATTTTGTTATCCATGGGGGATCGTGGAACCAAACCCCAGTGTATAACAAGGGTCCACTGTATCATTATTACATTGAACTTCATCCATTATCATACAGCATACATTCCCAATATAACATTCCCAATTCATCATCTCTTGTAATTTATATCCACCAACACTTCGTTTTATACAATTCTATGCTGCTGTGTCTAAATTCACAAATATTCACCAATATTGGCCAACCACAACTACAACTATAATAGCAAGTTGGGAGGAGAGCCTGGGGAAAATACCTAATATCCACCACCTACTATGACTGCTGGCCATACTGGCTGGGGGACTGCTGAGGGAAGTTGTAGTCCACAAAAGTACATTTTTGGCTGGCATTTAGACTCAATCACAAATTTCCGCATTGGTTTGTATGTGGATAATTGTCTCTTCTCCCTCACACAGATCTGCTTTCCAAATATCCAAAGCCTGGATATTAAGAGAAATACCTGGGTACTGTAAACATATGTTCATAGTCCAGTTATTGGAGTTTTGGAAATATATCTAATCTGCACCAGCATAAAAATCTGAGTGCTAATTCTCCCCCCAGCACCACCTTTCCTTTCTTTCAGCATCATATCTCTTTTCACATTACTTTTTTAGCACCTTTTCTAAACAATTTCCAACTTCCACTGTTCAGATGCTTTTCTTGACTTGTTTTTCTTGGTGAGCGCAATTTAAAACAACGAACCACATCTGCTGACCCTTTCCAGAGGCCCTTGTTTCCAATGGCAATTAACTGCCTTGTTTTCTAATTTTATCTCAACATTAAAACAAGAGAGCTTAAAATACTCCTGCGTTACCATTCCCAAAGAAATTGCTCTGAATATGTGCAATTTAAATGTCAAAAAATGAGAGGGACATGCTACTGCATAATAAAATCTGTGCATTGAGACACTTTTCTCTCACTTTGCCCAAACTACACATTGGTATAAAATTAAAGCAAAAAAGACAAAAAACTTTAGATATCTTCCAAAATAATTCTGGAATTAAGATTTTTATGTAACATTTGTTACTGCTTTTAAACTTAATAAAAATAAAACACTGTAAAAGAAAAAGAAAGAAAATCTCTTTACATGGCCCTAAGTTTGCAAAACTTGAGTTGTTGATAGCAGGGACATTAGGAAGTCTCTCATTCATAGGATTGTCTTGAATCAGAGCTGATTTGGTGGCAGTTAACAACAAACTATGGTAAAACATTATGGTAAAACATTTTTCTCACATATGTTTGAGATCTTAGCTCATGTTTGCACAGTGTAAATCTATATTTGTGTAGTTACATGGTTGCTCTGTAACTGTAACCCCTACACACACGCACACACACACATCAATTTAAGTCTTAAAGTTCTGTCCAAATGTTATAATGCTACTGAGCAACACAAGCAGAAGGGTCTTGCAGTCACCTCCTGAACTAGCACATCATCCATTGGACAGATAGGGATTTGGAAACAGTGCACGTGTGTTAAATTTAATCTCTAAATTTAATAGCAGCAATAATAAATAGGAAGACCGTAGTTGAAACTGAACATCAATTAGCAGATGAAGTGCTTACAGAAATGATAATTGGTCCCATAGAACCCAGTAAATGGTACACCTATCCAGCCCAACATTCTGTTGCCATAAACAGAATATAAGCATGGCATGTTCCTTAGCAACTGAGGCACTGAGAATCATATTTCCTCTGATACTGGAAGGGGTTTACTGTTATCCTTACTGAGAGTTGTATCCTCCATGAATTTCACTTATTCCCCTTGAAAGCCAGCCACAATTCAGAACAAACAAAAAGGGAAACTTTTGTGGAAAACAAGTAATACCAGCCATAAGGGCACTCTATTCTCTCTATGGGAAAAATAGCATTTCTGCTGGAAGCAAAGTCAGAAAGTCCTCCCCTGGCCACCAAAGTGAAATGCCAAAAAAACAAAACAAAACAAGTTTATAGTTAACAGCTATAAACAGGATTTCAAGTCTGAAACAATCAATTGGTCTCTTTTTGTGCACTTCAGATTTTGCCCCTTCTATCCTCAACTCACAGCATCCGCCAAATCTTTGAGCATTAAGTGCTGAGAGACTTTTATCACGGTTGTCCTTACAATCCATCCCTCCAGGTGTCACCTCTCTGAAATTCTCATCGATCTGCAGTAGGAGGGAGATAGACAATGGGTTGGACTCTGTTGAAACTGGCAAGGCTACAAAGCAACTTGCTTCCTTGAAAAACCTTGTTTTCAAAAGGATATGATTGTTCTCTCCTCAGACTCTGTATCTGTCATTCTCTAGTTTTATATCCAACTAGGGCTACAGTTGTTTCTGTGCTTCTATGGAGGGAAGGCAACTTTAAACCAAATTCTAGCGGGGTTCCTGTGCTTTGAACAGCATCCTGAGTTGCAGCACTTTAACAACTGTGCTGGAGATTAACAAAGCAATGTCTGCAGGCTTCATTTCATCCTTAACACACCCAGGGTGCCCCTTCCAGACCCCCAAATTTATCTCCAAATGGTAAACAGCACTCCCCAGAAATCTCTACATTTGCCATTTAAATTGGTGACACTAGTTATAATTCAAGTTACTTTTTTATTAATTTTAATTTTATTAAACATACAAGCTTACATATACACAACATACCCCATCACCAAAATCTAGAAATCAAATTATCATGTGACATCTATTTCCTTTCCCCCTCCCATTCCCTCCCCCTTTAAAAAGAATACAAATCTATAAGCAACTCATAACAAAACAAAAACAAAAAAACCAGCACAAGGCATCCTGCTTATTCTTTAATTGGTTTCTTAACTGTAGTAGCTCTTCTCTTCTGTTAATCTTCTATTTTTCCTTGTAGTCAAAAATATTTAGCAATTTACTATCTCACATTCCTTCGTTATCACCTTAAAACAAATATTAAGTATGGGATTTGTAGTTTGTTATGGCACCAAAGCTCCCTGACAGAGAAGGCTAAATATCTCACAAAACTTCAAATCCCAGAATTCCATAGCATTGAGCCATGGCAGTTAAAGCGGTGTCAAGCTGTATTAATTATGCAGTGTAGATGGAGCTTTAGTCTCTAAATTATCTCATAGCTTCTACAACAAGGAAATTCCAACAAATGAATCCTTAGAGTTTTACATTAAGTTTCTGCAGTATTCAAATAAGACCAAGACCCTGCATCGTAAAACATAGCTACCACAACAAAGCTCTATTTTCATGGCTCTTTTGTGCTGATGCAACTCTCCAGACTTGCCAAGTAAGACTCCAACTCAAGGGTTCCTGAGACATTACAGATCAGGGCACTAGAAAATGATGATTGCAGTATTCTTCTGCTTTTGGAGCACATTGGGGTAGACAGCTGGAGAGACCTGGGGGTCCTGCTGAAATGCTTTGTCTCCGCGTGCACTACAACCAGGAGACCACTGCAGTTGTCATTTCTTAGCACTTTGATCTGCAGCACCTGGGAAATACTTTGGTTGTGTCTCATCCTGGCTTAAGAAGTCAGCTTTTGAGGTAATGTCTGGTTATTAATGACCATCAGTGTCATTGCAAAAGTTAGAAGTCCAATTTACAATCTCATAAATATTGAACAGGTTGCCAACAGGATTTTTAAATTAATTTTTAATTAGTTCTTTTTAATTAACTGACTCATGAAAGAATTTGAGCTAAGGGAAAGGTGATATCCTTTCATTCTTGTGTCCATCCTAATCTTGTATTGCTAATTGGAAAACAGCAGAAACTGAATGTATTTTCATCACTTTCTTATAAATCACTAATGCCTGTGAGCCCTAGTAGTTAAACTTCTAATTTACTTGAGATAAGGGAAAGTTTACTTTGGTATTTTCATGTTCATGTCTTTGATGTGCTGGAACATGTCCAAAGAAGAGCAACCAAGATGATCAAAGGTTTGGAAAGCAAGCCTTGTGAGGAATGACCTAGGGAGCTGGGTATGTTTATTTTTATTTTACTCATTTTATTCATTTGGAGTAGAGAAGAATGGTGGTCACAATCCCTTCTCATTGCCAGGATTGGTTTTGCAATGGATTTCAGTGTTTTATTGAGCTGTGGGGCAATGTGTTGAAATAATTTTTTTTTTTTAGATCTGGGAACATGATTAATGGACATGCGCAGTTGCACTGATATGCCTCACATGTGCAAAACAACCAGTTGTGAGATATATATGCCTGAAGATAGGGGCTCCTCCCTCCATAACTGTCATCCTTCGGCCTGGGAGGGAGTGAATGGGCTGGCCCAGCTCCACCAGGGCTAGCCTGAAGAAAGAGACTCCTCCCTCCATAACTGTCATCTTCCAGCCTATGAGGGAGTTGACCAGGCAGGCCCAGCTCCATCAGGGCTAGCTTGAAGAAGAAGAGCCCTCCCTCCGGTCCGTCTGCCTTGGTCCAGGCCTCAGAGGGAGAGAATAACTGCTGGACCTGATTCCCTCCCCCCCCCCCTCACCATTCCCTTCTCCTTTTGTGTCGTGTCTTTTAGATTGTAAGCCTGAGGGCAGTGAACCATCTATTATCCCCTCTGTTGTAAACCGCTCGGATTCCCAGTGATTGGGCGGTATATAAATAAAACCTATTATTATATTAACAATTCATTTGTGGATGTGTGTGAAATGCTATTTCAATATTATTTCAAGTATGCAGTTGCACAAATGGATACCATGTGAAAGCATTTGACAGACTGTACCTCCTCAAACCACTTCTTTTCTCTTGTGTCACAATCTCCTTTGTGTTCCATATGTTTTTAAATAGGTTTGAATTGTGTCAAATTGATATGAACTGTTTTAAATTCTTCTAAACTGTTTGAAAATGCTTTTTTCTGCACACCTTTCTGAGATTATTATTATTATTACTAGAACAAGAACCAGGTCCCAGCGCGACTCACAATATTAAAAGAACAGTACAATGTTTTAATTTTAATTAAATTACAATATTAAAATAGATTGTTTATTAAAAGAATAAAATATGGTTTAAAAAGATAAAACTGTTTAAAAGACTTTAAAACAACACAACACCCCAGCCCATTCTTTAAAACTTTCTGTTTCAAAAGCCTGTCTGCAAAACCCTGTCTGCATAACCTCCAGGTGAAAGGACAAGCAAAGGGCCCTTCTGGCCTTCTTGGGAAGGGAGTTCCAGAGTCTAGGGGAGCCACCAAGACTCCTGCCCCCACCAACCATTGTTTTGATGGGAGTGGGATGAAAGAATGGTCTCACTTGAGAATCTCAGAGCCTGAGCCAGCTCCTACAGGGAGATATCTCACGGAGGTCAGATCTTATGATACAGAACATAATATAAATTGGATATAGAACTGTTTGCCAAGGGTTGTAGACTCTCTTTCACTGGAGATCTTTAAGCAGAGGATGGATTACAAGATGTCAGGAGTGCTTTTGCTGAGTTTTCCTGCATGGCAGGTGGTTCAACTAGGCAGACCTTAGGGCACCTTCCAGTTCTATGAGTCCATTATTATAATGAACAGGAGAGAGAGATAAATGGATTAGTATACTAAAATATGTGTGAGCCAGATCTGATACTGAAAATAATAATAATAATAATTAAGAGATTTTAAAATTCGTGTTATGTGGTCACCTCTAAATGTTTCGGTGACCTGTCTGGCTGCCATACTCTGAACCAATTGACATTTCTGAACTTGGCACAAGGGTAGCCCCATGTAGAGAGAATTGTAGTAGTCAAGACGTGAGGTTACCAGTGTTTGTACCACAGTTTCTAGATTCCCTGGCTCCAGGTAGGGCCACAGCTGATGTATGAGCTGACAACTGAAGGGACGAGTCCAGGAGTTCTCCCAAGCTGCGAACACAGCCCTTTAGGGGAAGTGTGACCCCATCCAGGACTGGTTGATATATCTCCATACCTGGATTAGGGGCCCCTATAGCAAGTACCTCCATCTTACCTGGATTCAGTTTTAGTCTGTTTTTCCTCATCCAGTTCTTTGAAGTTGAAACGGTAACTTCAGGTAGCCATCTCTTTCCATCTGGCTCCAGATGAGGTTTCAGTGAAAAACAAAGCAGATCTCTTAAGCTTAAGGGTTTTTTCCCCTCTGCTGTTGAGAACTGCAAAATAATGCATTTAAGAATGTACTGTAATAAAGACTCAGCTGGATCAGTCTAAGATAAAAATTAATCCAGCCTTATCGTCCCCACCAATCACCTTATTGCAAAGTGCAAGTGTCAGTTATTAGTAGCATTAACATCAACGAACATGAAAAGAAAGAAGACAAGGTGTGTCATCCAATCAAAGACCAAATCTATTTGTCTTAATAATCAGTTGTCAGAGGAGCCTGTCCATTTACTCATGGCGAGTCTTATTTAATTAACTTTTCCTACTCAGCTTTATTTACTTTAAAAGGACTCTGAAATTATTCACCCAGTTTTTATATGCAATTCCATCCTGATGGCCTCTTTTAACATAGTCACCATTAGATTCTCATCAATGCCCTTTTATGCTGCAGGGACATGAATGACAATTTTGACAAATACAGTATAAAACAGCCATTTACAGGCATACATTTTTTAATTGTCATAAATTCTTTAAAAAGCTATGCTTTCCTTTCCTGCCTTGTATTTTTTCACACCATTGCACTTCATTAAATGCTATTGCTTCTCCTCTCTTTTAAATGGATATGATTCCAAATTCCGAAATGAAAACAGGAGTGGAGGGACTTGTAAAAGCATACTTAACAGCACAGCTTGGGGAAAACATGACCATTTTGGGACTGCAAAAACTTCTATTTTTGTCAGGTGGTTTCAACCTGTTTGGGGATATGTTGATTTACATCCTGTTGGATTTACACTCAGAAAAGCATCACTGCCCCACTGATATGGGATGATCATACAACAAATGGAAACATCATCCCATATCAATGGGGCAGAGATGCCATTTAGAATTCTGTTGGATTTGCATTTCGAATGTAAATCCAACATATCCCCAATTGTGTTGAAACCACCTGACAAAAATGGAAGTTGTTGCAGTCCCAAAATGGTCATATTATCCCAAGGCTGTGCTGTTAAGTATGCCTATACAATACAACAAATGGAAGCCTAGGATGAATCAAACCCCTAAAATCACCACTGACCAAGTGCACGCTACAATGTAAAATCCATTTGTGCAACTACTTGGGTAAAAAAGAGATGGACATATGTGACAGAGCTACCAGAACCACACTGCCCATTTGTTCATTCACAGGCTGTCAACAGTCAGTTCAACTTCCTAGGAGAGCTACCCTGTCCCTATCCCTTCAATAGTATTTTTTTTTAAAGATCAGCTTAAGAGACCCTTTACCCAAGTTCATTGTTAGCGGCATCCAAAAATTCATTAGTAAAACTATTAAATGGATCTGGCTGATACAAACTTATGACCCCAGTGGCAGGGACACCAATGGACAGTTCTTTCCCAGGACCATGCAGAGTAACCATGTGTGTGTGTACATGTGCCTTCTAAATCACCTGTTGACTTATGGTGACTCCATGAATTTCATAGGTTTTTCTTTGGCAATGGCAATGGTTTTGGCCAGTTCCTCCCTCTGAAATATAGCCTACATCTTCTGGTGTTCAATGGCACTCTCCCATCCATGTACTAACCAGGGCCGGCCCTCCTTTGCTTCCTTAAGATATTCATACTTTAATCTTTAAAGACCCACATTTGTTTGGGTCCAAGTAACCTGAAGAATACCATCACCCACATGTCTATAGTTTAAGATTATTCAAAGATGCTTTTCTTTTCTCTTTCTAATTAAATTTTTATTGAGTTTTTACAATAAAACACATAAAGTCTCTAGAAGAATAACAAAAATAACAACAACAACAACAACTAACTACAAGGGCCAAGGTTATGTATCTGATGCACAGTTATGACTTATGAAGAGGCTTTTTTCCAGCTTCCCCAGCACATTAAGGTATAATGGATGGTTACTGCAGAGGGCTTTTTTGGTGGTGGCACCCTTGTCCCCCCGAAAGGGTTGCTGGCACTCTTATTTATAAGTGCTCTCTTTCTCTCTTTCATTCCTTTTATCAGTAGAACAATGAATCTACTGAAGGTTTTAGTCTGATCTCTAAAGTAACTATGCAAGCTGCTGAACCTTATCCCCCAATTGGTTTAAGCACTTGGATCACAACAAGTTCATTCTAAAGCCAAGAGTGGATTCACAACTCCACAGCCATTGGGGCCACCAGTCCCCACTGCTTTATATTTTCGAAGCTTTTAAATTTCAGGAGCTTTCAATCCTTTTTAGTTTTCTTTAGTAATGTTTTGAGAAGCAGTATAGTACAGTGCTTTGAGTATTAGGAGTACGACCCTGGAGATTAGGGCTTGATTCCCGCTCAGCCATGGAAATCCACTGGATGACCTTGGGCATGCCAAATACTTTTCAGCCCAGAAATAGAACCCAGAATCCAGTGATAGGTTCACTTGAGGGACATCATAATCCATAAATGACTTGAAGGCACAACAACAACAACAACATATTGCTGCTGCTAGCTTTGTTTATTTAAATTTAGATTGTGGTCATTTTATGTTATTTGGATTTTCCAACAATTACTCTTCATGCCCAGGTGACATCAAGTATTGGGCAGAAGACAAGCACTGTTGAAAACTTAAATACTATTTCAATTCATTCAGAATTCAGGCCTGAATCATAAGCTCAGTCTACGCCTCACTTTTCACCATGATAGTTGACTTTGTCCAAAATTTATTTCATGGTAGCCTCCTCCATTTCAGGGAGCCTACTCTTGAACAGTAAAGGAGGAGATCAAAAACATTAGAGTAGAAATTTATGAAGGAATTTCATTTCATTTCAGCTTCACTTCATTTCATTTGTATGCCACCTTTCTCTCAGAAGGGACCCATGACTCTATGATGAAACTTTCAGACTCTACAATCCAAATATTATCCAGGGTAGTTTCAGATGCTCCATTAGAACACTTGACCTTGACAAGATCCTCATTTTTCTTGCACTAACCTTGTACCTACTTGTCTCCAGATCAGACTGCAAGCTCTCTACATGGAAATTTGTATATACCTGTACAGCAACAGCTGGTGGCTACAGTCTCCATGGGAAATGAACCCACTCTGCAGCTTAATTTAAACTTTAAAGGCGATAACCAAGGAGCTATGGATGGGACAGAATTCAGTACCTCGAATAATTCCTTTAAATTCCTTTAAAAGTCATAGAAAAATCCAAACTTGATTCATTGTACCAGTGACTTGCAAGACACCAACTACCGTCTCTTTTCAGCTGTTTATTATACTGTGTACATTTCTTTCAAAACAAATGTATTTTGGCACATTTCCTGCATATTTTTAGTGTTTTTTCATCTGTATGTATTTTAATGCATATTTCTAAAAAAAAAAAAAATTCCAAGGTTTTTGTATTTTGGAAATTGCACCAGCAGTTGAGAAATGTATAGAATCCTGATTGCAAGTTATGTTTTCAACTTGAGATATGTCAACCTGGCAATCATGCATTAAATGTAAATCCTGGGAGTTTTTCTTCCATCCTTAGCATCACATTCTATTTTCCAGCCTTCATTACAGATCATGCCTCATAAAGATCTTATTACTTTGCTAGCAAGAGTATTTAGAATGGAAATTGCTAAGTCCTGGAAAACCCCAACAGGCTGTATGATAAATGACTGATTCATACACATTTTGCCAAATTGCATTTATAGGTAAACTGACACAGGAAGTCAGAGTCTCTAGTAGAATAATCAAAACCAATTTACTCACGGAAAACTGATTTCCATTCATATTGCATGTTAATAATAAAATGATAACAGTGAAAATACTCCCAGTTGCTTTCTCTTCATTATAAAATGATATTCCAGCCTAGAAGAAAGCTCCAAACAGGTCAATGCAGGTATTATTCCATGTAATCATACTATGGGATACTGTGTCCAGTTCTAGGCATCACAGTTCAAGAAGGATGTTGACAAACTGGAATGTGTCCATAGGAGGGCACCCAAGTTGATCAAAGATCTAATTGATTTGGTGAGCTTAGAAGAGAGAAGACAGTGGTGACATGGCAACCACCTTTAAGCATGTGAAAGGATATCATGTGGAATACAGAAAACAAGCCAAAAAATGAACCAATGGGTTCAAATTATAAGAAAAGATGTTCTGCCTAAATATTAGGAAAAATTACTGTCAAAGCCTTAGAAGGTGATGGACTCTCCATCTTTGGAGGTCTTTATACAGACATTGGATGGGCATATTATTATTATTATTATTAACCTTTATTTATGAAGCGCTGTAAATTTACACAGCACTGTACATGCAATCCTTTTTTGTAGAGGTATTTTAGTTGTGTGTCCCGGCAGGGGTTGAACTCAATGGGTCTTGTGGTCCCTTGTTAGCACATTCTGGGGTGTAGATGAATGCATCCACAGCTTTTTCCATGGGCTTCAGTGACTGGAGAAAACAGTGTCCATAATTACAAAAATAGCCATTGGTTCCCTCATTTACAACAGCATATTTTTGTTGATAAGGAAAAGAGAACATTGTAATAAAGTCCAAGTAGAACAACTTCACACTTTGTTTTATGTCCATCTCAGTGTTGTGTCAAATACACAACACAAACCAGTCAAATACCCCTTGGGACTTTTTGCTTTGAGGCATAGCAGAGTTACCATGGGAAATGCACATCGGTGATTTCAAATCATGTTTATTTCCCTCAAGCATAGAAGCAGGGAAAGGAAACAAGGGAATACATTCCAAATGTAATCTTGGGCTCAGTTTTTTTAAAAAATTACTTTTTTTCCACTGGATTTTGTATGAGAAAAACCTCTTTCTCCTAGCTGATATGTGAAAGATAATCAATAAAAGAAGCCTGCAGCTTCTTGATATTTACCTCTGGATATTGTTGCTTTTACAAGAAAACAAGGTACAGGGTTAACCATAAGAGTAAAGATGAAAGGAGGCAATGCAGCTGCTTCCATAGTTTTCAGTTTGGCAACCTAGAGCAGGACCAGGTAGGCCACGGTCTAGGGGCGCAACCTGTAGGGGGCAGGGAGCCAGGAGGCGAGAGAGAGAGAGAGAGAGAGAGTTCCTTCCTTCTTTCCTTCCTTCCTTCCTTCCTTCCTTCCTTCCTTCCTCTCTCCCTCTCTTTCTTGCCAAGAGAGAGAATTGTTGAGAAAAGGCTTGCCATGGCCATCCTCTGAGGCTGAGAGAGTGTGATGCCCCCACCCAGTGGGTTTCCATAGCCGAGCTGAGATTTGAACCCAGAGTCATAGTCCAGTGCTCAAACAACTAGTCCACAACTCAAACACTGGCTCCAATAATCCACTTTAAAAGCTTGGTCTTCTTCCCAGATGTCTTCATCGCAAAGGAAGGCATCACAAAATGGAAGACATTCAAGAAAAAGGGAGGAAAGGACTAAAGAAAAGCTCCAAACACTCCTAGAAATGTTAATGCTTGCTTCTTAGTCATGCTCGAAATGGAGGATGGTTTAGAATATTTCCTGGACAGAAGGTTGGAATGGAGGACATGTCCTGGAAGAGGAGGAGGTCTGCCCTGCCCTGAGGCAAACCTACCATGAGGTTTTCTTGGCAATGTGAGTTCGAAGAAGCTTTGCCATGGCCTTCCTCTGAAGCTGAGAGAGTGTGTCTTGCCACTCTTGGTGGTTGTGCCTACTATGTGTCTTTTTCTTTCTCACCCTGGAGCCATTCCCATCCTTTTTTCATGGGCTGAATCTACACTGCAGAAATAATGTGATTTGACACTGTTTTAACTGCCCTGGCTCCATGCTATGGAATCCTGGGATTTGGGATTTTTGGAGGCAAATTCGCCTTCTCAGTCAGAGAGCATTGGAGCCACAACAAACTACAAATCCCAGGGCTCCATAGCATGGAACCCGCAGGATGACCAGATGTCCTCTTTTTCTGGGGTATATCTTACATTTCAGTCTTCTGTCCAGGAGGAATTCCAAAAATGCCCTCCCTTTTGAGCATCATTAAGAAGCATGAATTTATATTTATATGAGGGGTTTCAGCTTTTCCTCGGTCATGTCCTCCATTTTACTTGAAAGACCTACATTTTGCGGTGCCTTGTCCTCCTTTGTGGTTAGAACAGCTGGTCACTATGGGAGCCAAAGGCAGCTAAAGTGGTATCAAACTGCAGCCCTAGTCCTCTCACCTGGTGACTCTACTGGTTTTCTTCTCTTTCTTGTGACACCCTTTTCTGCCCCTTGTGTGAAGATTTTTAGTTTTTAGGGGTCATAGATGGACCACCACTACTCCACAAATTCTTGGGATGGGATCCAGATTTTTCCACATCATTACAATGAATAATGCTTCCAGCTTGCAAAAGGAATATATATGCATTAGTCTCCATTCCAAATATCACAGCAATAAAAAGTCTTTAACCTATAAAAACCTAATTGGCTTTTTGACTAATTCTCAGTACTGTGAGGAGAGATTGGAAACTAAGCTTTATGTCATGTTTAGCTTTAACAAATGAAACAACAGAGATCAAGGGGTGAAGATAATTATGAGGGGTGACAGGGGTGCCAAAATATTTCTCACCTAAGGTGGCAAAATACCTAGAGCCAGCCCTGACCTACAGTGTGATATATAAGCAGTCATGGGAAATGTGTTTACAAGACAATAAAAGGGGGAAAGGACAAGGTCATTAGCATCACCTTTATTTAGTATGAACGTTTTTGGATTTCAGTCCACTTCTTCAGATTTATGAAGCACAATATGTAAGCCACTGGTTTTGAGTGCAATTATATAGCTGTGGGAGTGGAAACACAATGTAATAGATACACACTGGCCACAAATCTTTAGAAGGTTGTGTAAGATGACAGAGAAACCTTTTGAAGGTTCATTGCCAGTGTCACTATCTTCATCTTTCTCTAGCCCATTATACACTGTGCCACCTCAACAATTACAGAAAGCTGCTTAAATACCATGGGCTTAGACTCCATCAATGCATCTGAAGAGCTGGACCGAATTCCATGAACACTTGTGCTGAAATAAATCCATTAACATTAAAAGTGCCACTAAAATTCCTTCCCATCCCTTTTTGTTTTCCTTTCCAGAACAAACTCGTGTATAAGTCTAGAAAGTTTCGTCAAAAAAGTGGACCCCCTTCCCAAAAAAAACCCATAAGTCAGCTTATCCACAGGTCGATGTAAATATGATACTTTACTTCTTATAAAAAAGGGAGCCATTCCCTGGTGAAAAGCAAGAGTGCAATCAGTCCTGGAAGCACTCACATCCCTCTACTCTCTCTTCCATCCAGCCTTTAGGGTGAGCCAAAACAGTTATGCCTGCCAGAATTTTGTAGGTTCTTTGGCATTATTTCTTTTACTTCATCCTTCTCATCCTTTGTTATATGTCCCTGAGTTCTACCCTCAGCTTATCCATGGGTTACGTACATCAAAATCCATAATTTGGCCCCCAAAATCTGCCCTTGACTTATAAATGAGGTCAATTTATAGTCGAGTATAGACGGTAGACCAAAAGTTAAACAGGTCAGTGGATTTTCTGCAGAAATAGCAAGCACCTTTTGACATGACAAATGGCATTAACCAAGAAATTCATCCTCACAGTCTTGCATATCCCTTGTACTGTGCCTCATTGATACAGTAGATCTCATTGAAATCTGGTTCTGTTGAATGGCTCTACTTTAATTTGGGCTTACACTAGGATTTAGGCTGATATGAAATGTTTACATTTGTGGAACTCAATGGTCTGAATGCATCTATTGTAGCATGGCCCAAAATGTACAGCCACATGTATAAGGAAACATACACAGATACATGACACCAGCAGGATTCCAGAACATTTTTTCCAATCTAATCTTTCTTTGTATGTGTACACAAACACACACACACACACACACACACACACACAACACAACTCCAGCCTGCGAGGGAGTTGACCAGGCAGGCCCAGCTCCATCATGGCTAGCCTGATGGAAGAGACTCCTCCCTCCATAACTGTCATCCTCTGGCTTGCGAGGGAGTGACCAGGCAGGCCAGCTCCACCAGGGATAGCCTGAAGATAGAGAGCCCTCCCTCCATGATAACTGCCATGCTTCGGCCTGCAAGGGAGTGACCAGGCAGGCCCAGCTCCACCAGGGCTAGCCTGAAGTTAGAGAGCCCTCACTCCATGTTAACTGTCATGCTTCGGCCTGTGAGGGAATGAACAGGCAGGCCCAGCTCCACCAGGGATAGCCTGAGGATAGAGAGCCCTCCCTCCATTTTAACTGTCATGCTTCGGCCTGTGAGGGAGTGAACAGGTAGGCCCAGCTCCACTAGGGCTAGCCTGAAGAAGAAGAGCCCTCCCTTGGTCCAGGCATCAGAGGGAGAGAATAACCACTGGACCTCATCCCCTTTCCCACCACCATTCCCTTCTCCTTTTGTGTCGTGTCTTTTAGATTGTAAGCCTGAGGGCAAGGAACCGTCTTATTAAAACTAATAATTGTAAGCCACTCTGACAGTCATTAGGGCTGAAGGGCGAGGTATAAATACCATAAATAAATAATAAAAATAAATATGTGTTTGTTTGTTATAATTACATTTTATCTTCTTGCTGGTGAACTCAAGGTGGCATATATAGAGAACATATTCCACAATTTCTGGAAGAGATGGTTTGATGAGAGTTCTCCAGTGAACACCAGTTCTGGAAATCATGAATATTTTCCCCATAACCATTGCACTTCATTCACCTCATTCATTAATTATTGCCTTTCTCATTTTCATTTGTACCGTGAAGTCTCTCATCATTCGATTGAAGTTCTTCCACATTGTACCAGTGCCCCTCCTCTTGCTTTTGAAACACTTGGAGGAATGTACGAAAAAGATCAAGAGAGTTTAGTGTCTCCTTAAAGATATTGTAATTTTTTTAAAAAAAAAAAATAGGGTGACGCACCCTTTTGCCCATAAGATTGGCACACTTTCTCTAATTTTTTTCTTCAGAACTTGGCAGGTCTGGTGCCCAGAGGGGCTACTAGAATTTCTGATTGCCCTGCCATTTGAATGCAGAACACCAAAATTATACAGAAAGAAGCCTTCAAAGAATGAAACCTGAAAGAACTCTTAGAAGAACAACAGGCTGACAAATTAACCCACTGAACTCATTAAGTTTCAAATTCAGGGGAATTTAAAAGGTATCATTTCCCTCTTTGTCTCTGGCATGCCTTCTCTTTGTCTGATGTATTGCAAACTTGACAGATATACTGCCCTTGTGGAGTGCTAATAAGCCATTTTATAATGTTTCCCTTTTTGATTCAGAGCTCTGAAGTTATAGGGAGGGGAAAAAAATAACAAAGCTGAACACAACAGAGAGTAAGGGAAAATGTATCAGATGTCACCGCTTTTTAAATTGCCTTTCAAATTAGGGGGAGGGGGATATGCAATTTGTTTGAAATTTGGCAGGAATGCTTCTTCAAGAAAATAGTGTGTTACCTCCACATCTTATTCTATTTGTCTTTGGAGTGTTAAAATTATAGGCGGCAAAAGACAAGATGGATCTCCCACTGAAAATAATGATATCCCCCACTGGGAGGGGGGGGAGATTTGAACAAAAGCGTGAAAAACATAACAGCTTTTAAATTGGCTAAGGGCAAATTTCTTTAAAATTAAGAAAAGAATTTCAAATGGGAAAAAGGAGGTGGCATAAACAGTCATGCCCTTATTCATGCATGTTGTTGCAGTGTGCCTTCAAGTTGTTTTCCATTTATGATGACCCTATGGCAAACCTATTGTGCGATCTTCTTAGCAAGATTTCTTTAAAGAAAGTTTACCTTCTTCTGAGGCTATGAGAGTTTGACTTACTTTTTTCATGTCTGATCAGGGATTTGAACTCTGGTCTCCAGAGGCCTGGCCCAACATTCAAACTACACATATAACATGAAGGCATGCCCTCTTCCATGCACCTTGATAATCTCAGATGTCAGCAGCTGGCATCCATGAGCTACTGCCAGGACACCAGTATGTTGAGAGGACCAGTCAGTCATGTACTTGTATAAGTCACCTCATTTCCCACCTATAAAAGCCTCAGAGAAAGGAAATGGAAAACCACTTCTGAACAAATCTTGCCAAGAAAACCCCATGATAGGTTCACCTTAGGATCGCCATAAGTCAGAAATGACTTGAAAGCATACAACACACACAAGGTTTGTATCTTGCATTGTTTTAAATATATTGTTCTCCACCTTAAGTCCCATTATCAGGAGAAAGGTGGGATATAAATGTGATAAGCAAACAGTGACAGCTGCTGTCTTGTTGTATGGAAATTTAGGCCAAGGATAAACTTGGATTATGGTCATATATAATTTTATTGATTGGTTTCCCCTGAAGTCTTATTGATATTATTTGGTCAGACTTTGCATCATATCCTTTGACTGCTTTTGCTACAACTTTCCTCACCACTGATGCCACCCTATTTCTACTTAGATTTTCATTTCCTGAGTAAAACTCTCTGTAATCACCTGACTCAAAATACCCCATTCCTGTTCACTTTAGTTCATTCACCCCAAATATAGAAGTGTGTATATGGTCCATTTAATGTTCTATAATGTCTCACCCTGATTCTTGCTTCTCAAATTCCACATTCCTGTATGTATTGTGCAGCTTTGGACTTTCTTTTCACCTCTCAACATGTCGGCAGCTGAACATTCTTTCAGCTTGAGCCCAGTTGCATCATAAGCCACAGTGCTACCTGTACTTGTCCTCTGCTGTACCCTACTTGCCCAATGAGTGTATCCTGGCACTCCAACCTGAGAGTATAATCCTCTGGCACCACCTCTTGATTTTGGATTGTCTCATCTTGGGATTTTTATGGTAAAAGATATTAAAAGGGGGTTTACCATGTCTCCTTCTATGCCATACTACCAAGTGATATCTATGGTGCCCCTACCATTCTCACTGAGAGCCCCTCCACCAGTGTCACCACCCCACTACTGCTGCTGCCCAATAGCTCTTTAGCACATTTAGCTGGCTCCTTAGCAAAGGTCTGCCTGACACGGGAAACCTCACAAGCAGCACTCTTGTCAGCATAGCCTCTTGTCTCACAGGAGCATGCAATCCCACTACCACAGGCAAGAAGCGCTAGAACAGGAGAGAGTGCATGTTCCTATATCTTCCTCAATATTTCCCTCACACTTTGTTGTTGTTCTGTGCCTTCACTTATGGTGACCCTAAGGCAAACCTATCATAGGATATTCTTGGCAAGTTTTGTTCAGAGGAGGTTTGCCATTGCCTTCCCCTGAGGTGGAGAGCAAGGGACTTGCCCAAGATCATCCAATGGGTTTCACAGCAAAGCGGTACTTTCTTTAAATTATTTTTTTTCCAGTAATTACAGCAAACAGCACATGCACTAATTAAAATGATTCCCCTGACTCATGTAACAGAAGAGAAATAGCCATCTCCTCTTGGAAGTCAATCTGCCTCTAAACACACTGAGCAAACAGGACAAGAGCAGTAACAGCTGTTAGAGCAGATCTGGCAACCTGCCTCAAGATTAAAGAAAGATTGTTAATAGGATAAGGAAGGATGCAATGGCTGACAATCTCCTTGCAGAAATCATTATTTCTGTTTAACACAATTTCACCAGTGAGAGCTATTGTGTTCATTTCCTTCAGCATACTATGCAATTGTATCACGAGATTTTTTATTTCTTTTTTAAAAACATTTTGTGAAGGCTTTGGTCTAACACTCATTTGGGGCTTCTTTCCACATTTATTTATTTATTTATTTATTTACGGGATGTCAACCCTGGGATCCATTCTCTGCTGATGTGACCTAAAATTCTTTGCCTATTATGTACCTTCCAATGGGGCAATTTGATACTTGCTGGCCTTCCAGTCTCCAAGTTGCATGAACCTACCATATTTTTAAAAAATAACTAAGAGTTGACTCCATCAGGAAAGGTAAACTGGGAATGTTGGACCAACGTTTCATTCAATATATGAAAATCCAGTGAAGCTGAAAATTTGTGCTATTCCCACACTAATCTGTACTTTTTATATAATATGCTAATTTTTAAAAAAATTCTGAAACAAAATGATAGCAGTATTATACCACAGTGAAAACTTGAATAGAATTTGCATACTTCTATTTCTCCCATAGGCTGATCAGTATTTTTTTCTCTAGCCACATGTGACTATTGCCTTTCAGTATCACATCCTTCTCTTTATATGAAGAGGTCTCTTTAGTAACCTCTTTTCAAACTTCAGAAGAGGTCTTTAGAAACTCTTTTCATAACTGTTCTACCTTACTTTTCATCTTTTAAAAATTGTCTGATCCTTCTCTATAAACCTTTGCTCTTTGATGTCTGTTTAATGCCAAAATGAGTCATTTACTTATCTCAATGCTCAAGACAAGCTCCCAGCTCTACCCTGCACCCATTCTAGAAAACAAATACTTAGAATCATAGAGTTGGATGGCATCCTAAGGAACATCTATCCAACCCCACACAAGTGGTAGTATCCACAAATAAAGCACTCCTGAGAAGTAAGCCATCTAGCCTCTCATTTCAAAACTGAAGGAAAGCCCACCAGTTTCCAAAATAGTCTTTTCCACTGTCAAACAGCTTTTATTATCAAAAGGTTCTTCCTACAGCTTTTAAACTTCTTCTTGCAGAAGTTGTGGTGTCTAGAACATAGGTTAATGTTGATGTTGTACAGTAGTAATTTATTAATGCCTAAGTCCATAGGCCATTAGCATACAAAATAAATAAATACAATATAAAAGTGCAATAATATAAAAGTACTACATAAAATAAATAGCATATAAATCTTGACTATTTTTTCTACAAAATATCAATACAATTATAATACATTGACTGTAGAGAACAATACTATGATAAGAGCATCCTGAGAGCAACCAACTGAAATATCAGAGATAAATCTTGCCCAAATTTTCATTGCTGCCAGGACAAAAAGAGAAACATTGAAAGTTACCATTGAATAAGTATCAGGTAAGAGATGGTAAATCTTTTCTAGAACAGAATTAGAATGTAGGTAAGACAGAACAAGTCTCGAAAATTTGGTTCTTGGTTCAGAATTTAATGAACAAAAGTATATAAATCATGAGGCACATCCTGGTTGTTGTGTGCCTTCAAGTTGTGCCTCAATGTATAGAGACCCTAAGGCAACCCTATAACTGTTTTTTCTTGACAAGATTTGTTCAGAGGGAGTTTTGTCATTGTTTTCTTCTGAGGCTGAGAGGACGTGGCATGTCCAACATCACCCAATAAATTTCCATGTCTGGGGAGGTATTGGAATCCTGGTTTCAAGGAGTCCTAGTCCAAAACTCAAACCACTGCACAGTGCTGACTCCCATTTATGGAAAGGTAACATCTGAAGTTGTCATCACATTGCTAATACTTCTACTGAAAGAAAGCCATTGGGCAAAGTATCTACTGCTAAGTATTATTCAATTGCACAAAGGAACGTATGATTAAAGTCCAGTAGGATTTGGTCAACACTCCATCTACTCCAACATCCTCTTTCTCACTCCAGGTTATAGATGCCTCCCAGAATTTCACATATAATGGGCATTAAGTCATGAGCTCTCTCCAGTTTTCTTTCTCTATACTTCTGAAATACAGAAATTTCATTGAGCCATTAAGAGCTGCAGATAGACCTATCCTCCAGTTTTTGCCCATAATACCATAGTATCTCAGTATGATTTCTTGTGTTTGGGTGCAAGGATGAAACAAATGAGAATCTTTTATGGTGCCTTCCCCCACTAAGCCTCTGAGCAAAGAGATATCTGTATGGGTTGTTGCTGTTTTCATCCCACCATCTTGAAAGCATCCTGAATATGTTTTCCCATCTCAACCATTATCTAACAATTATCTTACATTGAGGATATGGTAAAATTATCATGTTCAAAAATAAATATAGAAAATGTGGCCTCTATTCACTCAGTCATCTTGCATTTTGGAAAAGCTATCCCAGTAATAATAGCCAAGCTGTAATGACTTAAAAAACAAGATTACTTTCCCTGGGTGAAATAGCTGGAATCCAAAAACTACATATGATTATTATTCTTAAGTAGAGTGCAAAATTATGTTCTTTTCTGGTACAAAAAGGAGAATGGATTGTGCCTGATTGCTGCTTAAAGAAGTAACCCCTTTGAGCTTTTGTAACATGAAGTCAGAAGAAACACAGAAAGTGGCTTTCTGGAGAAGAATGTTTGCCAAGCACATTCACCAAGCAAGGAGTCTAAATGAAATTGGTTAGAAAATCTTATAGCTGGAAGGGACCACAAGAGCCATGTAGTCCAACCTGCTCCCATGCAGAAATACACAACTACAGCACTCCTGGGAGATGGCCATCCAATCTATATTTTCTTGTCAGTTGCCATCAAATGAACTTTGACTTATGGCAACCCCTTGAATGAGGGACCTCCAAATCACCCTATCCTCAACAATCCTGCTCATGTCTTCCAGACTCAGGGCTATGGCTTCCTTGACTGAGAAGATTATTGCACAAGGAAACCCCACCAGGATAGACACAGGATCGAAAAGTCAAAGCCAGGTGTTATCACACAGCCGCAGCTGGGTGAGTGTAATCCCTATGCAGCCTGGACACCAGCCGTGCTTATCCAGCGGCTATTCAAAAATGGCAAGCTCCCATTTTTGAAAAGCGACTGGATAAGCTTGGCTGAGGTCTGGGATGCATACGTGTAGCACTCACTCAGCCGCAGCTGTGTGTAATAGCATTGGTTTTTACTTTTCAATACCGCATCTATCCTGGCAGGATTTCTGGGTGCAATAATCTCCTGTGTCTATCCATCTGGAATACAGTCTTCCTCTTTTCCTAGTACTTTCAGACTTACCAAGCATAGTTGTCTTTTCTAATGAGTCCTGTCTCCTCACGATATGGTCAAAGTCAAACAGCCTCAGTTGCGTCATCTTGGTGTCTAGTGAGAGTTCAGGCTTGATTTGCTCTTGGACCTTATTTCTCTTGTTAGGAGTCCACAGTATCCATAAAATTCCTCTTCAGCACCACATCTCAAATTTGTCTTCCTCCTGTCCACTTTCTCTACTTTTCCCAAAATGAAAGGGAGAAAGTGGTCATTTAGCAGGGAACAACAAAGACCTGTATTGCCTGAGACTACCTGCTTGGACTACGACTGCCAGTCCTATAAAAAATATTGAAACAAATATGTGCGGAGCAGCAACCATATTCTATTGGGTCATTGTGCAAGACACCTCAAAATCTAACAGAATGCTGTTGGTCATCCTCCATGGTTGCCATGCCAAGTTTCAAGTTAATGTCCAACCTGGAGGTGTCCTACCTCATCTCGCCCTTCCTCCCACTCCTCAGCCAATCACTAATCCCCATCTGCATGCACATTTACTTTCCATCACATGATCCAGACCTATCACTGACATCATATACAATACATCACAGCCTTATTCACCAACATGGCAGATGCCTCAAAAGTGGAGAGGTAATGGGAGGCATAATGGACCCTTTTAGGGCTATAAAGCAGAGACCTGGAAGTACTCAGATACTTCTGTATAAATTCCCGAGATAGGGGAAAGAGGTGGGAAAACAAGCCTACAAGGCTCCATGGAATGGTGGCACAGGCTGTTCCAGTAGTGGCACAGATAATATAACATACTATATGATTCATCTTATTTAATAGGAAGCCCAGCCTTGAGGAGGGTGGATGTTGATGAGTTATGTTTCTCACCAGGGCCTGCAGCAGATGGCAGTTCCACCTGCAAACCTGACCTGTTAGCACTTTTTTAAAAATGACTAATTTACATTATAACCCACAAAACAAGGGCTATATACAGTCAAGCCCTCCATAACTACAGCTTCTTTATCCATGGATTCAAACACCCATGCCTTGAAAACATTTTAAAATATATTTAAATTCCAAAAAGCAAACCTTCATTTTGCCATTATTATTTTTTTTACAAAGTACACTATTTTACTATGCCACTGTATTTTAAAGGAACTTGAACATCTGTGGCTTATGGTATCCAGGGGGGTCCTGGAACCAAACCTCAGCAGAAGCCAAGGGCCCAATGTATAACAGAACATGCTCTCCATAGAATATAAGTTTTTAAAAAATAAGTGTCTCATATATATATGTGTGTGTGTACAGAATACAGCATACATAAAATTACTCCTGGTCAAATATGAACACATAAACCGTGTCAACAACCTAAAATAGTAGTATTAAGAGAGAGGAGGAGAGAGAGATGCAATAAGTAGGTTACATCACAATTTCTAAAAGGAAAGAAAATGTAACAAACAGCACAGTACACAGGGGTGAAGAGAACCAACTGGAATAATTCATAAAACCCAGCTCATTTATGTAACAGCCAGACTTTCAAAACCAGCATATCCATGTTTTTTTTAACATTGCTATTTGTCTGTGCCCTGCTTAGGTTCCCATGGGTCTATTTGACTAATATCATCAATTAAACCTGGATATAATGTCAGTGGGTTCTTTTAGAACTAGCCATGCAGAGGATATTTTAGAAGGAGGTTAATTAGTGATTAGCTCTACTGGCTGCTCAAAGAGTGGATGGGGGGGGGGGGGGTTTCCCCCACTGTACAAACAGTCCAAAGGAGACAGGAACGGGAAAGAATGAACCCAGAAGCACATTGACCTTTTTTTGTTTGCAGAATTCTGCCCTTACGGGAAATGAATGAAGCATCAAAGAACTGAAGGAATGTTTAACTAGCACAGCATAAATACAACAGAAAGTAAAGGTTACTTCCCCACAGCTGCTAAGCATACAAAGTGATGAAACTCATCCCAGTTGGGTTAGAGGCTGAAGAGGGAAAGCTTGCTTCATAATGACCTGTCCCATCTTCTGATCAGTTTTAAACTGCACCATTTTACAACATGATTATCCCTATAACAACTCTGTAAAGCAGTTCAAGTGCAGAGCCAAGAAAAGTCCTCATTTTAGGCAACAACTCCCAGAACCCCCCACCCAACATAGCCACTGCATAGGGGATTTTGGGAGAGCTGAAATGCAAAATAAAATAATTTCTAGCTAAGCTAGAGTCAAGCTAGACTTGTAGGACTGTCAACAAAAAAGGACACCTATTTGCACAAATTTTCACATGTTGATTTATATTTCAGGTGCACAATTTAAAAGCCCAGTCATCAGTGGAGCTACTGCATGAGACCAGACTATTGAACAGTATCCTGGTCTCAGTTCTGTGTAGATAAGCTATGTCCTTGACCACCCTTTCTCTACAGTATTTGCACAGTTCAGCAAAAACACAGTAACTCATTTATTCTCAAATGGGATGACTCTGAAGAGTGTTACTGATAGATGGCCTGAGCTGAATACCACACATTCAAAACATCTGTCTCACCCATACTTTTGGAAACAACTTGAAGACACACAGCATAAACTCAGATGATGCTTCAGTGCAACTGTGCTCCCCTCAATTAAAATTGGCCATGGAAGTGCACAATCTGGCTACTATTGAACAACTGGCAGAAACAGAACAGCCTTCATCCTTCTGAATGTCTGCATCAAATAAGACCTTGGCCTGGGCAGGCAGAATGGTTGCAGAATGCCTGTCGGGGAAAAAGAGTGGAACAGCTGAAGGGAAATAATTTAAGTGTATTGGTCCACAGCACTTTGGATTTATTTTCATCTATTTTTTCCCGCAAATGAGCTACTTTATATGCGGTTGTTATGATTAAGCTGTTGTTATCTGGCCTGACACCAGCATTACAAATGCAATGAAGCTGAAATGTAGATTATTACATCAGAAATAAACCCATTCCTGTCCATGTACAATTTACAGTATGTAGCTGTACAATGGTGCAGTGAACAGTGAAATCTGAAATTGGTTGACATTTGTTGCAAAAGAACAACGTTTAGTGAAGGGTGTGATTTCATGGGAGGAAAAGAGGAGTAGAATGGAAAGTTGTCAGCTATTAGGAATTGAATTTGTGACATTGTACTAATACAACTGATCACAGCCTTCTCCTGTGTAGAAAACCATAAGATTTGGCAAAAACTTCCAGATATTGATCTGGTGCATCCAGGTGAGATCTGATAGTTGTCATCTAAGAATGACAATTCTGGGAGTAGTAGTCCAAAAGAGTAACTTTTTCATAAAGTAGATTTCCTAAGCTGCAGTCTTTGGCTCACATATCAATTCCTCTGTAAAGGTGTTCTAAGTCTTACTACACATGGAGCGACTTCTAGCTGTAGGCTGGCAATGCCACTGATCAGTGACATTGTGGCACAACCGATGCACTCCATAGTTCAAGTGCAGTGTTGTGCTATGCTTTCTTCCTTATTTTGAGTGTTGAGATCAGGTAGTCAAAGATATCATGTGGCAAGGAGGTGGCCAATGACTATGTGTTGTTCCACAAAGTAGTGGATTCTGGTCTGCAGTGGCTCATAGATCTTCAGCCCCATATATAGCTCATTTAAACTTCAGGGTGAGCTCCAGAGTGGTTCACTGTTTCAGTGACATGGGAGCCATCAGTCACGAGTACATGTACAATGAGGGACGACAGAGAAAAATTTAAAGAACTCACAAAGCAACTTTTGATGATTTTTGAACAGAGGTTGGATAACCATCTCTCAGAATTACTTTAGATGTGTATTCCTATATGACAGGGCATTGGATTAGATCAGTGATAGTGAACCTTTTAGAGGCCGAGTGCCCAAACGGCAACCCAAAACCCACTTATTTATTGCAAAGTGCCGTGTCCCTCTGCCTTTCTGATAACAAACTCTGGCAAACTCTGCACTGGGTGATGGCACATGTGCCCATGGAGGGGGTTCTGAGTGCCACCTCTGGCACGTGTGCCATAGGTTCGCCATCACTGGATTAGATGGTCCCTGGGATCTCTTCCAAATCTATTAATCTACTTTACTTACTTTTGAAAATTGGGAAGTTTTTTAAAATAAATATAATAGCAGCTGCTTGGGGGGGGGGGTTGCCACTATAAATGCAACATATTGCTTTGTAGAAGTAACTTTTCATTTCCTATAAAAAGCAAAGGTAGCCAGCTTGCCCATGAGAAATGTCCAAACTCCTATGGTGATAACAAAGAGCCAGCATGGTGAAGTGGTTTGCGTGTAGGACTATGACTCTGGAGATCAGGGTTCGATTCCCAAGTCAGTCATGGAAACCCACTGGATGACCTTGGGCAAGTCACATACTCTCAACCCCAGACAACCTTGTGATAGGTCCACATTAGGGTTGCCACAAGTCGGAAAAGAGTTGCAGTCATGCAACAGCATGGTTGTATTATCATTGTTGTTTTGGGTGCCTTCAAGTTATCACAAGTTTTCTTAGCAGAATTTTTTCAGAGATGTTTTGCCATTGCCTTCCTCTGAATTATCTTTATTAGGCATGACCCAAAAGTCCAATTGTTTCCACCATAAAATTAATTTTGGGCTTATGTATGTCTGTTAATCAGCCCTTGATCCACTTACCTTCCTGAGCTACAAAACTTTCCAATTTTTTGTTTATTCATTTAAGCTCCATTCCAGTCTTTATAAGGAAAGTCATTATTTCCCTTTTCCTGTTAAAATTCAGGATGAAAATGCAGCTGCCTTTCATTCTTTTGGGACTCCCTGTGCTGTGCTGAGATTAATGTGAAGCCATTCTAAAAAGTCAGCCAGCTCATTAAAAGTCTTGGGGGTATGTGGTGGAGTCATCTTTGCTCAATGACTTAGAAATGTTAATACTTATCAGACAACAATTAAAATGTTCTTTATAGACAGAAATGTCAGTGGTTCATTGCTAACGTCATGTTATTCTTTGTAAATATGAAGTAAAGGCAACCATCAAATGTTATGTCTATTTCTATAGTTATGTCAACTGCTTTTACATTATTAGTGCTCCCCTTCTCCTTTGTATCATTTTTTAAAAAATCTACTGTCAGCCCTCCCTTTCTTCATGGCTCTCCATGTCAGTGAGGTGATGAATCCATTCTCGGTTTTACTCTGAACTTTAAAGAAGCTATCCAAGGCCTGATTCCCACTACCTTTTAAATACGATCACAAATCAGTTTGAATAGGTTCAAATGACCCTGGTTCTCACTTGAATAGATTCGCTGAAGTGATTTGGAGAGGGGGGCCACATGCTAGAGCCATTTAGCCTGTGTCTTTTTGACACTGATGTTTTCCATGTCTTTTGGGATAAATTGGCCTGTTACAGACTGCCAAAATAAAGCTGCTTCGGGTCTCTTTGGAGGTATGCTATTTAACTGATGAATGGGTCCTAAGAGTCCGGAGGTTGCGCCAAAGCCACACTCCATTCCTAAGCACTGGAGTGCAGATTTGGTGCAGCTTCCGGATTCTTAGGATGCATGCATCATTTAAACAGCATACCTCCAAAGAGACCTGAAGCAGCTTTATTTTGGCAGTCTGTATTAGACAACAGATTCTGCACAAGTGTGAACCAGATGCAGATCAGAATTGATTTAAATTTGCCCTTCAGGCAGCTGGAGAGGGTCCATTTTGAACCGATTGATTTGTGAATGTGAACCACAAGTAGGTTATTTTACAGGAAAAAAATGTGATCATTGGGGCAAATGTAGTGGGAACTACTCTACTGTCAATCTACTGCACTGGTGGCACAGTGGTTAAATGCCTGTACTGCAGCCATTCACTTGAAACCACAAGGTTGCAAGTTCAAGACCAGCAAAAGGGCCCAAGCTCGACTCAGGCTTGCATCCTTCACTAAAATGAGTACCCAGACTGTTGGGGGCAAATTAGCTTACCTGCTAATTAGCTTACTTGCTGTTCACCGCTATGATCTTTGGAATAGCGGTATATAAATAAAAAAATAATAAAATAATAAATAATTTTTAAAAAATCAATTCGGATGGCAAACTGCTTTTTTTGTAAGGGGCAATGAGGCCCAAGTTCCTGAACACTATCCTCAAAACAGATTCAGCATCTATTTGAGGAATATCTTTTTGAAAATTCAGACTAACACCTGGAGCCATTTATCACTCTGTTGATGGTGAAGCCACTAGTGCCGGACAATATCTTCATCTCCCTTTGTTAACTTCCTCACTACATATCCTGTGGCTTGGGAGGGCACCATCTTATGAGTTCAAGGAAGATGAATGGTAGGAAGTTCAGAATACACAAATTGGAAGAACATCCTCACACAACATCTTAACTTGGTTACCCAAAGATGTCGCACTGACCACAAACCTGGATGACTTTGAAAAGGGAGAGGACAAATTTAAGGAACACAGTGTTATTCATAGCTACTAGTCCAGGTGCAGTTTCCTCCACTCCTGTAATGGGGACACAAAAACAAGATTGTATTGTCTCCCGCACCCAATGTGTCATACTATCATTACTGGCTAACCTCAGTTCAGAAACACAAGCTTCAGCGTATTCAGAAAGCTTTATTCAGAAAACTAAATTTGGTCACAGCATAACAATGTTGTCAGGACAGAGACATTTTCAGTTACTGAGTATATTAAAAGCATATAGACAGAATCATAGAGTTGGAAGAGACCACAAGGTCCATCCTGTCCAAGACCCTGCCATGCAGGAATAAAGTTTTCAAATGTTTTCCCGTGCTTGCCATCCATTTGTCTTCAGATCAAAACATTCCTATTCCCAGGTCTATTACTCCTTTGCACTCACTATCAAGTGTTCTCATCAAATTTACCTTGACAGTTCAAACTACTTTTTTCCTCCCTTCACATCTGCTCATTATTAGCTTCAAGTAGGATAAGCAATCTTTCCTCCCAAGATGACAATTTGTGTAGCATAAATCATCATCCAGTAGTACAAAGCATATACACAATATATGGATGATGAGTATGGCTGGACCTATGATACTGAGAAGTACTCATGGACTGCTCCTGAATTTGGAGGTGAACTTTGTAAGTTGCCCAAATTTGTACACAACAAATGGTTTTGATGGGCAATGACCCTGGTATGAGGATTCCCACAGGTTTTTGCCAAAGCAGTTCTTTTAGCAAAATTAGTTATTTTGACTATGGAGATAATTAACACTCTGGTGGTTGAATGTTTTAAAGTCTTACTTAACTTAGTAGACAAAATCTCTAGATGCTACAAAAGCAATTCCTATAGCCTATTATAAAGACAATTTCTGTACATAAAGCAAGTAAAAATCACAATACAAACTGTTGAGATCCCTGGAGGAGTAGCATCAAATACTCTGGCCAATGTATAGCGCTCTGTCAGCTCTCCTGATCTATCACACCTGCATTTCCTTGTATGTATGTCTCAAATTACTGACACCTGAACTTAAATTCTAATGAATTAATTAGCAGTAGCTGTCCTAATCACTATCTTTCCATGCCTACATTTAACCAGAGGAAGATGAATCGCAGCAAATAACTGGTACTGATACATTCCTTTCCTCCAAGGCCATATCAGCCTTACATTAAAGATAAACATAGGTAAGAGCCAAGATTATATAAACTGACTCTTCTTGTTGCTGCTTGCCTTTAGGTTTTCCCTGCAAGATTTGTTCAGAAGGTTTTGCCTTTGCCTTCCTCCAAGGCTAAGAAAGTGTGAGTTGTCCAACGTCAGGCAGTTGGTTTCCATAGTCGAGCAGGGATTCACAGCCAGGTTTCCAGAGTCATAGCCCAGTGCTCAAATCACTGCACCATGCTGGCTCCTACTTTTCACTAACACCAATGCTGCATAGATTTCTAGGAGAAAAGAGCCAACATGGTCCAAGCTCTGTTTAAAGGCCTCTGAAAATCAAGAATCCACCACCTTCAGAGGTACTGTCAAACAACTCTTACAGTAAAAAAAAGTTATTTCTAATGCTTAGGTAGAAGCTCCTTTCTTGTAGTTAGAGTCCATTCATTTGTGTTCTAGTTTCCAGAGCAACACAAAACAAGCTTGTTCTTCTTATTATTATTATCCCGCATTTCAAGGCATTTCAAGGTGGCTAACAACAAATATAAATTTACAGCCAGTGCTCTATAAATAAAGCTTAACAATAATAATAATAATAATAATAATAATAATAATAATAATAATAAATTAATACAGTACAAGTGAAAAACAATACAAAAGCATTAAAATGTAAATTTAAAAACAATTAAACAAATGAAAAAGTTTAAAACATTACATATTAAAAACTCTATACAAACCTTGCCATTTAAATTGCACTGCATATAACAGCCCAGCCCTTATCAGCTTGAAAAAGCCTGATGGCACAAAAATGTTTTTACCTGCTGCCAAAAGGACAGCAGGGATGGGGTCATCCTGACCTCTCTAAGGAAGGAATTCCAGAGCCTGGGAGCAGCCACAAAGAAGGCCCCCTCCTTTGTTCCCACCAAACAAGCCTGAGAGGGTGGTGGGACAGAGAGAAGGGCCTCTCTGGATAATTTTAACTTTCGAGTCGGCTCATAAAGGGAGATACAAGCCCGATACAGACAGGCAAAAAGCATTGTCCTGGGCCCGATTTTAAGGCTCGGGAGAGCAGAGCACCCCACACTCCCGAGCCCTACTGCACCATAATGGTTCGCTCTCATCCACACAGGGGCTGCCATGATGATGTATGCGCTGCGCAGCATCCAAATGGCGCCGCAGCATGCAGATGTCATCAGTGTGCACAAGGGCACCACATCTGCCTCTGTCAGGGGCAAAAAGGGGCAGCGTCTCACCATACCTTTTTCCCCAACTGTATCCCCCCACGGTCTTTCAAATAGCCTGGATCTAAGCCACATATAATCTGTCTTCTACATGATATCCCTTCAAATACATCAAGTTATATATCATTTCACCTTTCAGACTTCTCTTTTCCAAGCTAAACAAATCCAGTTCTTTATGTAGTCTACAGCCAATAATGACGGATGGCTTCAATTGAAGCTCCATCATCATGATTAAAAGGAGTTACCCAAGGCATTGAACTTCATTTGGGGATAGGGTTCTGCACCTTGGATAGCTCCTTTAAAATCTGGACTAAAATCCAAAGTGGATTCAACTCTTTATTGACATGAAAGCCACCTGGGTAACACTCAGCCTACTGGACAAGGCAGCCATTCTTGGCTTGCTAAATTCTGTCTTTTCTCTTTTCCTTCCTCCTTTTGTTGGCATGCTTTTATCTTGCTGAATTTCAATTGTGTTTCCCTGTTATGTTTGAAAGGGGGAACTGTAATTTATTGTTGCTTTATTAGCCTGGATTTTGAACCATATTTTGAAGGTACAGTACACCGACATTAAATCACTCTCCCCCATTGTGGACACAACAGAGAACATAATTTATGAGCTGAAAATAGTGCAAGTATATGAGCTTTTAAAATCATAGTCCAGGAGAGCCCAATGAATCATAAAAGTAACTGAGGTGAGCCTAGTAGTAGTAGTAGTAGTACTATTATTTGATTTAATCCCTGCCTTTTCCCCAACAGTGAGACTCAAGGGACCTTAAAAAAACATCAGAATAAATGTTGGTTAAAATACATACAAAGACAAAAGCTTAATATATATAATGGTATTTTAAATGCAATAAACAGTATATTGAATAAAAAACCATTTTAAAATCCATTTTAAAAGACAGATGAAAATCCACAAGGCAGCACACCATAAAAAACCCATTGCAGTCAATTCCTAAAAACAGTTAGAATAGAAAAGTTTTCATTGCACTTGCAGAGTGAAAGTAAAGAGGAAGATCCCCTAGTGCCACTGGAACCAGCCACTGCGAAGACCCTATCCCAAAGCCTCCAGTGTTTTAGAGATGAAAACTGGGACATGTGTGGGTCAGGCAACATCAGAGTGTGGTCAAGATGTCAAAGGTTATTAATGAGGATGAACATACAAGTAGGAGAGACTGCACCAGTTTCTTTTTGCTTAAATCTACACTACATGTGAAAGGGATCTGGGAGTCCAAGGAGACCGCAAGTTGAACATGTGTCAGTGCAATGCGGCAGCTAAAAAGGCCAATGCGATTTTAGGCTGCATCAATAGGAGTATAGCGTCTACAAGGGAAGTAATAGTGCCATTATATTCTGCTTTGGTCAGGCCCCACCTGGAATATTGCATCCAGTTCTGGGCACCACAATTGAAAAAGGACATTGAGAAACTGGAGCGTGTCCAAAGGAGGGTGACTAAAATGGTGAAGGGTCTGGAAACCATGTCCTATGAGGAACAACTTAGGGAACTGGGGATGTTTAGCCTGGAGAAAAGAAGGTTAAGAGGTGATATGATAGCCCTGTTTAAATATTTGAAGGGATGTGATATTGAGGAGGGAGCAAGCTTGTTTTCTGCTGCTCCAGAGACTAGAATGCGGAACAATGGATGCAAGCTACAGGAAAAGAGATTCCACCTGAACATTAGGAGGAACTTCCTGACAGTAAGGGCTGTTCGACAATGGAATGCACTCCCTCGGAGTGTAGTGGAGTCTCCCTCCTTGGAGGTCTTTAAACAGAGCCTGGATAGCCATCTGCCAGGGATGCTTTGACTGAGATTTCCTTCATGGTAGAGGTTGAACTGAATGGCTCTTGTGGTCTCTTCCAACTCTGATTTTATGATTCTATAACTGAAATTCTTGGGAACAGAGTTGTTTTGGTTTCAAATTATTACTTTGGGGGGGGGGTGGAATACCTGCACTTGAATGTATGCATATAATGAGATATCTTGGTGATGGGAATCAAGTCTAAACACAAAATTCATCTGTGCTTCATATACATCTTATATACATAGCCTGAAGGTAATTTCATATAATATGTTTTTAAAATTATGTGCATGAAGCCATTTTTGTACATTGAACCATCAGAAAGCAAAGGTGTCATTATCTCAGCCACCTATGAAAGTAGTTTTGGTTTTTGGAATATTTGGGATTTTGAAATTCTGGATAAGTCAACCTTGTTTGCACATTCACTTCTAGTTTCTTACCAAGTCCCTTGGGGAGTTAACATGGTCATATTGAGTGGTCATGAATGGGTTTCTTGGTGGGATCTAAAGGTAATATCTCATATAGGTTATTTAAACTAGACCATCTTTAATCAACCTGGTGCCTCCCAGATTTTTTAAAACTTTAAAATCCATCAGCATGGCTACTGGTCAGGAGTTGTAGTTTCAAGCATGCTAGGGTTTGTAGTTTAAAGCATGATGAGAGCACAAAGCTGAGGAAGGCTGTTAACTTGGGCTGGCTACAGGCAGCATAAACCTACTTTGTTGCAATAACTCCGCTGGTACCAAGTCCATTTTCAGGCCCAATTCAAGGTAGTGATTTATGGCCTATATGGCTTGGATCTAGGCTAGCTGAAGGACTGCGTCTTCCTCTATGACCCTGTCTGGGTTCTAAGATATTTTGGAGCAGGTCCTTCTCAGTCCCAGCACCTTGCAAAGCACATTTGATGGGAACAGGAGACATCACATCCTCCAAATGCTCCATTTTGGCAAGGACAGCTGCAATTAATCCTCTGTTGACCCACTTTTACATGTGCTTTGAAAATGTCCCAGTTTCTCTTTCTTCCTCCCACTTTCTTCCTTCATCCTTAGCTTATTTCAACTGCTGCAAACTGAGTTTGAAGTGCAAAAGCTGTTTGGACTCATTTAACTAAGCAGGAGGGAGAGAAGAAGGCAGAATTGTAGTTTTTTGTGGCACCAGAGCTCACTGACAGACAAGGGTAAATGTCTCCCAAAGCTACAGTTCCCAAAATTCCCTAGAATTGAACCAGGGTAGTTAAAGCAGTCTCAGACTGGATTATTTCTGCAGTGTGTTTCGGACTTCAGTGTATATGATGATGATGATGATGATGATGATGATGATGATTCCCAACTTTCCCCCAAAACTGGGAGTGGCATACAATTAAAAAAAACTATACAATTAAAAACATGCAAAAGAGCTAATATTAAAATGGAATTAAACTATTAACAATATTAAAATTATTTAAAACCATGCTTTAATAGATAAATTACCATGAAGGGATAAAAAGCAATTCTATTTAAAACAGTACCGCACCCCCAGCTCATTCTTTAAAAACTTTCCACTTTAATGGCTTCTCAGAATAAAAATGGCATTTACCTGCCAACAGAAGAATGACAAGGAAGGGGCCATTCTGGCCTCCCTGAGAAGGGACTTCCAAAGTTTAGGGTCAGCCACCAAGAAGGCCCTCTTTCACGTCCCCACCAACCACGCTTATGACAGTGGTGGGACTGAGAGAAGGTCCTCTCCTGGTGATCTCAGGGCTCAGAAGCTGAGCAGGCTCAGGAAGTCTGCCAAATAGCCTGGACCTGTGCTGAATAATTCCTAATAAAGTTTAAGGAAGATTCCAGCATGCGTTGAGAAGCAGTAAATAAAATCAGAAGACAAGATAATTATATTGACAAAATGGATCGGTCAACTTGATGCATTCCGAAAGTACCATAAAAAAGAACAGAAATGGAAGCTGTCTCCTCTAAATAATGTTATTTATCTTGTTGAGACCCAACGTTGATAGAGACGAATGGAGTCTTTCAAGGTAAAATGAATACTCAGAATCACCCTAATCTCTGGTGGTGCTGTGTAAAACAACAACACACCTTTGCCTATGTATAAACATATTTATCTCATATCTTCTCAAGTTGCAGGTATTATCTTTAAGTATATTGACCCTGACCTTGGCAATACATGGAATAAGAATAATTCGAGAACTGGAGGAAAAAAGGCTTACAATGAAAGGCTCTAATAATATTAATCAATTGAGCTGATTCAAAAGGTTAAGAGGTATGTTAATGGAGTGTCAGGTCTTTCTTAAGGAGATGTGAAATATAAGAGACCTCTTGACCTCCTTTTCTGATTAATGCAGTAGTTCTTCCTCTTTGTTTAGGAATGGAAATAAATTTCATTGGACCTGGTAATTATAATCAAAGTAAGATCCTATTTTGTTTTTACATCTCCTGAGACTTGTTGAAAAAAATGCACACCTCACCTTCAGTACTTGCATATCTGTGAGACTCAGAGGGCATTCTGATGATACAATGTGCCTCCAAAGCAAGGTTGTTGTGTGCATTCAAGTTGTTTCTGAATCTATCATGGGGTTTTCTTGGCAAGATTTATTCAGAGGAGGTTTGCCACTGCCATTCCTCTGAGATTGAGAAAGTGTGACTGAGGCTGTGAAAGTGGGTTTCATGGCCGAGCTGGGAATCGAACCCTGGTCTCCAGAGTCTTAGTCCAACACTCAAACTACTTTGCCACACTGGCTTGCTCCAAAGCAAGGTAGCTGACCAATTTTGGCTAAAATGGACCAGATTGAAAAATATACACAGAAACCTATACACAGACATATGCTATAGTCAGTGGAGTTGGACAGATATTAAGTACATGCTGTCAAGAAATGTGCAAATTAGGAAAAACGTATTTTAAATATTGTGTGAATTTCAGTAAGGGAAGAAAACACAAAGTTTTGCAACTCAAAAAAAGAGAGAGAGAGAAATACTAGTGGCAGATACTCAACTAATTCATAGGTTTTCCCAATCTCTTATTTGGTTACAGTGAAGTTTCTCCAGCTGAGTTCATTTGATCCATATTGGATGTAATTGAATGAACACCTGCAGAAATGCATTTATGGGATCTGGCATATTTCTGGCCTAGTGGAGCATGCAGGGATGTAGCCAGGATTTGGGGGAAAGGAGGGGGTCCAGACTAAGTGCCACCATTATAATAGGGCTTGGGCACAGTGGTATGCACCATTCATTGTATCTAATGGAAGGGGGGGACCCCTCCTTGGCTACGTCCCTGGAGCATGGCAGGACTCTACCACGCCAAAGGAAGCAGCAACAGGCCTTCTCTACTGCTGTCTTGAGTCCCTATACCAGGAGAAAGACAGGATATAAATAAATGAATAAATAAAATATTGTATAAGGTGAGACACAATTTTGAACCACATACAGGCTGAATACCCTAAACACACCAGATTCTGTCTGATCTTGGGAGCCAAGCTTGGTCAGCCCTGATTAGTACTTGGATGGGAGACTGCCAGTGAATACCAAGAACTGCAGGCTGTATTTCAGAGGAAAGAAGTGGCAAAAACACCTCTGTATTCCTTCCTTAATAAAACCCTATGAGTTCAAGGAGTCACCATAAGTCAACAGGCGACTTGAAGGCATGCATACATAAAAACATGCTTATGACATTTGTTTCAGGGGCATCCCAAGACATTTTGATACCTGAGGAAGAAAACCAAATAGCACTAGTGGCATATAATGTAATTACTCATTTGTAGTTGGATGAATTATGTATTAATTTTATATTAGAAAAATGTTCAGCATTTGTAGATGCACATGTTCCTTTAAATTATTCAACAATGTGAAATTTAACTAGAGTCATCCTTGTTGGATCCTTCAAGCCTTTGCTGCTATAAAAAACCTTTATACTCTAAGACTGGGGAGATAATAGTTCATCTATTGTACAGTGCTCTGAAGATTGCACTGCTTTAGCTACCCATGGACATGTGTTTTATAGACATCAACTTCAAGAAAATGTAGTTTTGGAAATATTGTCAGCCTATAGCAATGTGTTGTTGCTGCTGCTGTTGTTGTTTCTGTGTGCCTTCAAGTCATTTCTGAATGATGGCAAGTGTCCAAGAAAACCATAGGGTTCCTTGGCAAGATTTGTTCAGAGGAGGTTTGTCATTGCCTTCCCCTAAGGCAGAGAATATGTGACTTGGCCATGGTCACCCAGTGGGTTTTATGGCCGAGCTGGCAATCAAACCCTGGTCTCCAGAGTCCCAGCCCAACACTCAAATCACTACACCATGCTGGCTCTCATACTGATATATACTGCTAGCCAATGTTCATATAGCAAGTACTTCTCTTTCTTTTTTATCTTATTTCTTCTCTTCACCACCCCCATCCTTTCTATATAAAGTATAAGCATACTTTAAAAATCCAGCATAGCATATCAGCATAAATAAAAAGGATGGATGTTTTCTGCCTGTTTTTTTTCCCCAACTTCCCCTCAAAAGGCAGGATCTGTTTACTATCAGCATAATAGGGTCTTAATCGCATTTTTGTTTTCTAAAAAAATGCAATCCCATTTTTCAGGTTCATTGAATCAATAAATGCATCCATGCTTTATAATCATTTTATAAGTAGTAATTGGAGTTTTGCTTTCTATTCATCTGTCCTTCAATGGACAGAAGATCTTAACTGCTCTACCTCCGCGTGCACATGTCTTATAGATATGATCTTCAGTTTTGGAAATATCTTATATCAATGTCTGTGCTGGTCTATAATTGTAATAAAGATTCTGTTCTATTCTATATCAATATATACTGCTAGCCAGTGTTCATATGATAAGTACTTCTTTCTTTTTTCTTCTTTTTCTCTCTCCCCTCACCAGCCTTTCTATTTCTTTGTAACCATACATTAAAAAAAATGACACCAGTGGCAATTGGTGCTGAAATGGCACTGGGTTTTAATATGAAATTTAAAAGATTTTCCCATGGTGATGAATCCTATCCCAAAATAGGTTCAGCACCTTGGACACTTTCTTGCAAATTCAGACTAGAACCCCAAGTCACTCTACCAACGTACTAACATTGAGGTCCCCTCAAAATGGTACCCCCTCACCCACCCAAGTCAAGTTAAATAGAACCCAAAGCCAGCCAAGTAATTTGGGCATCCGGCAACACATACCCATAAATGCTCTCCCCAAGCCTTGGAAGAAAATCACAATCATAACAGGCAATTTGCTGTCTGAGCTGGCTGTCTCTGTGTGCCTAATGTAAGTCTGGATGTGTTCACTGGGCTCATCACAGGCAATGATTTTACAACAGCACTTGCCAGACATTCTCCCAGAGTAATCCCAGGTCTGGGGGCCATGATTCACGTTTGAGAAAGGCATGAGGGTCAATCACTTTGTTTTTCATGAAATGCCAAGTTCGCTGGGAAAGGGGAGGACTCCTTGTGTTCTGTTTTGAAAAGATATCAAACAACTCGTCACAGCCCTGTCATTTCCGTTGCTGCTTTCTGCCACATTCAGGATATACACTACACAGCTAAAAGAAACTTTGGCCTTCTCTGTCAAAGAGCTCTGGTGCCACAACAAATTACAAATCCTAGGATTCCATAGCCTTGAGCCATGGCACTTAATGCAGTGTCAAATTGCAGTAATCTTGCAATGCAGGTGCAACTTTAGTTACATAACTAAGCAGGCAATGTGGGATATCAGCATAAATAAAGAGGATGGGTAGGTATGTGCCTTCCTAAATACCTTAAAGGTGCCAGATCCCATCTGATTCTGGAAGCTAAGCAAGGTCAGCCCTGGTTAGTACTTGGATGGGACTCTGCCAATGAATACCAGGTGCTGTAGGCTATATTTCAATGGAAGGAACTGGAAAATTCCTTCCGGAAGAAAACCCTATGAAAATCATGAGGGCACCATGAGTCAACAGGTGACTTGAATGCGCACACACACACACACACACACACAATATATGACACCGTTGCATCAGGGACATTTCAAGACACTGTGTTACCTGAGGTAGAAAAGCAAATTGCACTAGTGGCATATGATGTGATTACCCATTTTTCATTGATGGATTATGTATCAATTTTATATTAGAAAAATCTTTGGTATTTGCAAATACACTTGATCCTTTACATTATCTTTCTAGGGCCAGCCATGTTGGGTCCTTCATGCCTTTACCACTATAAAAACGTTTATAGTCTGAGACTGGGAAGATAATCATTCATCATCTATCGTAGAATGGTCTGAAGATCTTACTGTTTTACCTATACATAGACATGTGTTTTACAGACATCAACTTCAAGAAAATGTGATTTTGGAAATATGGTTAGGTTATATCAGCGTATACTGCTAGTCAATATTCACATAGTAAGTACTTCTCTTTCTTCCTTTTTTCTCATTTCTTCTCTCCTCTCCATCCTTTCTATTTCTTAGTTGTTACTACTGTATGTGCTTCAAGCTGTTTCCAACTTATGGCAACCCAAAGGTGAACCTATCATGGGATTTTCTTGGCAAAATTTGTTCAGGGGAGGTTATTGCCTTTCCCTGAGGCTGTGAGCATGCAACGTGCCCAAGATCACCCATAGGTTTCATGGCCAAGCAGGGAATCGCACCCTGGTCTTCAGAGTTCTAGTCCAACACTGAAACCACTATGTTAAAAATCCAATATAGGATATCAGTGTAAATAAATAGGATGGGTGTTTTCTATTTGGCATGGGAGGGGGTTCCACTTCCTTTTGACTATGCGCCTGCTGTTATCACTTTGTTATTGGTATTTTCATGTAATTTCATCCTGGCAAACCAAAAATAAAAAGGCAGCATCTGTTTACTATCAGCATAATACAGCCCTCATCACATTTTCATTTGCTAAAGAAAAAGATATGCGAAGATATGCCATTTTGCAGGCTCATTGCATTGATAAATATACCCATGCATTATAATTATTGTATAAGTAGTAATTGTAGATTTGTTTTCCTGAATACCTGAAATGTATATGTTCTCTATAATCAAACACCAAAGACTAGAAGACTGACAATGCTACCGCTTATTAAAGTTAAATTATAGATCCAGTTGCAGATGATCTCTGGCAGAAATTGTATGCAATTATATAATTCTGTCAGTATCAAATAAGTGACTATCTGACTTTCTGTTACCAGTCCAAAATACACTGATATAGCTATTTGTTCCTTGAATCCATGCATTCATCTTGTGTATGCTGTAAAATATGATGGAAGGGGGCATGTAGGATTGCCAAATTTTCCACTGGCCTTTTACTGGCCACATTTCTATTCTCTGCATTGTTTAGCAAGAGCGACTATTGGCATGAAAATGTCAAGAAGAGCATTAATGTTGACATTTCTAATTTGTCAGAGGGATGATTATTTATTTATTTATTTATTTATACATACATACCCCACTCTTCAGCCAGGGCTATCAAAGGAAGGGATGTCTATTTAACTGGAAAATGACTCCCGGGATCCATTCATATTACATGTTGCATCTCCCTTATCCAAAATATTTGGGACCAAAAGTGTTTTGGATTTTGGATTTTGGGGGATTTTGGAATATTTGCATGCATATAATAAAATATCTAGGACATGGGATCCAAGTCTAAACATTAAATACATTCACCTTTCATATATATCTTATAGATATAGCCTGAAAATAATTTTATACATAATATTTTTAATAATTTTTCTGAATGAATGAAAGTCTGTTGCAATATTGTGAATCTGAATCCAATACTGATGGGCCTTTTTGCATAGTCACCACATAGTGGTATATAGTACCTTTCTCTGTATGACATTTTCAGCATCTATTGTTGGTACAAAACAATACCAACAATAACATTTGGACTAAAAGGTTCATGGCCCCATTATCACTGAATCTTCCAGCTGCCACTCCAAATATGAAAACCTCTGCCTTTTGCTGGTGGATTATGCTGTACTCACAACACATTGAAAATAGAGAGTGCTATCCGAAAAACATAATGCTAGGCCAAAGTGGGAACGTTATGGCATTTCCTATGTTCTGAGATCTGAGAATATTATTTCTCTGAGCATTGTGAGTTAATATTTAAAAGTGAACATGGTTTGGGATCTATCAACAGCCACAGTTGTCTGTTTGCCTGTCACAAGTGCTTCATTTTTTATCTCTGCCAAACCAAGGATATCTGACCCTGGCCTCTGTGTCACAATTAATCATTTATCAAGACATTTGGAGTGATATAAGTATTAGGAAAAACCCTTCCATTGCTTTTGCCAAACAGACTCCTAAAAGAAAGACGGGGTTAATTTAATCTTCCTTTCCTGGGATTATCAGAGAAGAAAAATGAAGGTCGTGATCAGCATCTTTCTACTGGTGTTAACATGCAGCCATGCTCTCGAGAGAGGTAAAGATTTAAACCTTTACACATACACAATGTGTTGTTGCTATGTAAAAATCAAACAAAAAAGGCTTTGGCTAGACATCTATAACAAAAGAAAGGTGCTGACTTTCTTTTTTCAGAGGTAGTCCAGGCCTTCACAGTATAAACACAAATGAATAGAATACAATCGTCTGGTGATCCCTGTGTTTTAATCCTGACTAGAGATGCAAAAATTGAGCCATGGGGATAAAAAACTTTTTTCCCCAGGTTTTCTTTTTAGAAAAAAAAAACTGGAAATTTTCAGGGAAGTTGGAGAATGCTATGTTAGTACCATTACAGATCAAAAGGCATTTTGTTACTTTGGAAACATAAAATACATTATGTCTAATTTGGTTTGGCAGGAAATGATCACATCTGGGATGTTAACAGTACAGTTTCTTCAGACAATATTTGCCAAATATAGGGCTATCAAACTCTGTGGATGTTGTAGTTCCATTAAATACAATTAAATGCAATGGTAAACTAGTGTCCTTTATATAAAATGGTAAGATCAAGGTTGGATTTTTGGAATTTACCATATATACTTGACTATACGTTGGTCTCATGTACAACTTGAAGGCAATATGGGGACAAAATTATGGATTTTGATATGACCTGTAGATAAGTTGAGGGTAAAACCTAGGAGCATGTCACAAAGGATGTAAAAGAGGAAGCAAAGGAAAACAATGGCAAAGAACGCACAAAATTCCATCAGGTATAACTGTCTGTGTTTGTACTAAAGGCTGGATTGGTGAGAAAATAGAGGACGGTCGGTGCTTCCAGGACAGATTATGCACTTGCCTTTTTTAATAAGAGTTAAAGTGCAATACATACCTGTATCCATGAATAAGTCATTTCAGTTTTTGTGGGGTCACTTTTTTGACTACAATTTCTAGTCTTATACATGAATATATACAGTATATATATTTAAAATATTTTCCAGTTGTGTATGGTGGAATCCATGGCTAAAGTATACGGAGGTGTCAAGTGTACTGACTATGAGCCTGGACCTAAGCCATATAGGGCTTCATAGGTCATAATCAGCACTTTTGAATTATGCCCAGAAACAGAACAGCAGCTGGTGGAGCTGACAGAGTGGTGATTTGACTTTTGACTACAGCTTCCATCATCCCTGACCTCTGACCCTACTGGCTAGGGGTGATGGGAACTATAACGAAAATACCTTGATGGATACCAATTTGCTCAAAAACTGCTTCCTATGTCCTCTCCACAAAAATCTGTCTTGTCTACTGGGAATACATCCAAGTAACTCGCTACCTGATGTTCCAGCTGATATAAAAACTCCCAGAACTTGTATCTCATTTACTGCGAAGATTAAGTCTACCTTCACTTGAGAGGCTTTCTTTGTAAGTCCAAAATGAGCTCTCTAGTCACCCGATAAGCCCATTTTGCTGTGTTTGAAAAGTGGAAAATGTTCTCGCACGCTCACTCACTCACTCACTTGCACTCCCATTAAGCCCCAAAGTATTTCCCTGAGCCTAAAACACTACAAATTACATGGAAATTAATGCTTCAGTTACTCTGGAGAGGCAGTTGCAGTGATGTTGTGTTTTATTAAAGCTCTAATTGGATTTTCTTGATGTGATAAATTGAAAGGCTCCCTGGCAAACCTGCAAAAATGATTCTGCAAATGGAGAAATGCATCTTGGGACAGAGAGGTCATAGATAGAGAGAGCAGCAGACTTAAAACAGGACAAACCATGGTTTAAACCAAATGACTTTTAAAAAAACTCCTAGATTTTTAATTGATTATTCTTTTTTTAAAAAAAAAGTCTGGAACAATAGTGACTGAATTTAAACATTTTAACTTGAACCGCTTATTGGCAATTATTCATAGTTAGACCAGTATCCGGAGTGCTTATTTTAATCACTTTATTTTACCTTTCCGCACCACTCCCTTCTCCTTCTGTGTCACGTCTTTTTAGATTGTAAGCCCGAGGGCAGGGAACCGTCTAACAAAAGATTGCATGTACAGCGCTGTGTAAATTACAGCGCTTCAAATAAAGGTTAATAATAATATAATTAATAATAAATATAAATAAATAATATAATACAAGAATACATTCAGGAACAAATCCTTCAATTAACATATGTTCCACAAAAAAAAAAGACTTGCTTTAAAGGATCCTTTTTTAAAGAATAAGTATTTTATTATATTATTATTATTTTAATTATTATTATCCTTTATTTATAAAGCGCTGTAATTTATGCTAAATTTATTATTTAAGCTAGTGGCCATAGTACCTGAACTGCATTTTTGCTACTTAATTTTCTGATTTAGTCCTATATGATGTAGTCCTATAGTCCTATATATAGGTTATGAACTTTCAATATAATTCCCAAAGCTTCTTTAGATCATATCAAAGCCTATTAACATTGGACTGTTAATGTCAGAAAGCATTAAAACATGGTTGGCCAAGCTTTCTAATACATAAAACATAAAAACATAAAACTTTCTCTGACCATAAATAAATAAATGAAAATGAAATCAAATGAAATATATAAAGCAATGTTTCATAGCATTGATATAATTAGCAGGTTTCATTTTTTTCCCCATTAAGACACTAATGCAAAAAAAAAACCCCTAGTTTAAACAACAAAATGAAGTTTAAACAAAAATGTGTTTTGGGATTGTGGATTTTAAAAACAAAACAAAAACTAGCAACTGATTGATAAATGCGTTTTCTGGAGAACTGGGAGTAGAATGCTTTAATAAAGTATTAAAAATAAAATGCAGGGGTTAGAGACATGGCCCTCATTTAGAGACTACAAATCAGCCATTCCCAATCTGATGCCCTCCATGTGTGTTGGAGTACTGCTAACCCCATCATCCCCTGCCATCATGGGCAGTCCAGAACAACTGGAGGGCATCGGGTGAGAAATTCCATTGTGGGAGAGTGGTGTGATGTAAATCTTTGAAACAAATGAATAAATAATAAAAGATAGTTGTAAATCTAGAGAGGAATCAGTTTCATGGAGCTTCTGACACTGAGGAATTGGGGAAGGGGACTGGAAATACTTTTTAAAACATATTATGAAACAGCTGATCAAGAAGGCCTTGCTTTCAGACCCCTGCCTCCTACTTTTGCTCAGCCGAAGACATCATCACAGACTGACCATTTGTTCTTTTAAATCAGAGGTGTCCAATGAGCAGCAACCTTTGGCTGAGAGCATAAGTGAAAACAGCATTCTGTAGCTGTTCTTGACCCTTTACAATGATGTTTTCTGTTCAAGGATGGATGCAACACGACTCTGTAGCTATTTTGTTACAGCAGAAAAAGAATCAACTTGTTTCAAAGGTTATGCTATAAGAGAGTTCTGTGGAGACCATAGACTGCCAAAAGAAGACCATACTTTTGTAAACTTCAGTCTCAAAAGCAGAATTTGTTGTTGCTGCATGCCTTCAAATTGTTTCTGGCTTCTGGAGATCCTAAGGCGAACCCATCATGTGGTTTCTTGGCAAGATTTGTTCAGAGGAGGCTTGCCATTGCCTTTCCCTGAGGTTGAGAGCAAGTGTCTTGTCCAAGGACACCCAGTGGGTTTCTTGGCTGAGTAGGGTATTGACCCTGGTTTCCAAAGTCATCATCCAACACTCAAACAACTACCCCATGCTGGATCTAAATATTAGTGATCAAAATATTTAGAACTTCCTAGAGGTGACTAGAACACTTCTTCGAAAATGCAAGGATGTCTGTCTTGTCTTTTTTTTCCCCCTCCCTTTTTTCACTTAGCATGTTACGTGGCCATCCCAATGAGCACAACTCTCTGAGTCTTCAAGACCGTTATGAATTTAGGAAACCAAATACCTTCAAGTCATTTCCAATGTATAATGACCCTAAGACGAACTTATCATGGGCTTTTCTTGGAAAGGTTTGTTCTGAGGAAGTTTGCCTTTGCCTCCCTCTGAGGCTGAGAGTGTGACTTGCTCAAGGACAATCAATGGGTTTCTGTGGCCTAGTAGGGGTTCAAATCCTGGTCTCCAGAATCATAGTCCAACACTCAACTAATATCCAAAAACAAAATACTTGCCTGCCCCCCCCCCCCCGGATTGAGGTAAAGAGCAGGAGGCTACTGAACACTGTAATATAAACTGCAAATTCAGTCTTGATTTTGATTTAATCTTCTCACAAGGGACATGCTCCATGAAAGCTAATGTAAAGGTCGTCATCATGCTTCCAGCTTTCCCTTTGCTCTTAATCTGATGGCAGTGGCTTAGAAAGTCCAGCCAACACACTTCTGCAACTAAATCGATACCACTTTGTAGGATTAAGCTATTCATTAACAAGTCCTTTGGTACATATTGTGACTTCCTGCATCCCAACATTTTCTTGTGTGGTTTCACAATAGAGGCTGAGGGTGTTGTTTTATAGGAACTGCTTTGTTCTGTGTGAGATGAGCAAAGATCATTCTGAATTTATGGAACCAAATACAGTATTTCCCATTACAATAGTGCACAGCACAATATCACCCTCTTCTGGTCCATCCAGGCATAGCAAACTTTTGTCTGGGTGAAAAGATGCAAGGATCTCTTTTGCAAACATTCCCCCCTCATAGTATTCATTCTGTGTGCATTTCCCCTTTCAAAAACGTACGTTAAAATGTGTATAGTAGAGAAAGCCCCCCCCCCAAATCCTGCAAAACCAACTACAAAATTCTGATATATTCAGATTTCATTCTATAAGTGTCCATCAATTTGCATATAGGCCTGAATTTGGTAAGTACTAAAAATTCAGACCTGATTATTTTCTCCTGGTTCAGAATCTGCGGTTTGACAAAAGAGTTTTTATTAATGGTTCAAAATGGCCAATGGATGGATGGTTTATGGGAAGCAAGATGTTTATTCTGGTTTCTTGTTAGAGAAGAAAAGAGAAGAGAATCAGAATGTGGGAATGGTGACATGCCACCCCATAAAGCTGGCATAAATGTGTGAGAAGGAACAATGGAAGCAGAGGCAGAGAGAGACAGAAAAATAATATATTAGACTATTCCAAATCAAAGGTGTTGGAAATATACAGGCAAAACTTTTGGTGGGTGAAGTTAAATCATCTTAAAATTTTATATGTTGTATTGAGAAGTTATAGGAGGAAGAGACTCTCAAACTGGATTGATCACATATTAGGTTTCACTCCAAATTGTCCATAGAATTACAGGGAAAAGGGAAAGCAATAAAAGTCAATCACAGAATCATAGAGGTGGAAGAGACCCCCAAGGACCATCTAGACCAATCCCCTGCCATGCAGAATACCAATCAAAACACTCCCAGTGGAAGTTCTCCTTAATGACGGGTTAATGGTGGTTAATGACAAGATCAATGCAACAATCTGAAAACCTTTTGCGCCAACAGGGTTAAGGATGGGATAAGGACAGGGGAGCGATCCCATCCTTATCCCATTCCCCTGTGATAATCTCCTATGATTCTATAACCAAAATTATGTAGGGATTATTACTTTCTGCCATAATCAGTCCAGAATCTAGAGGAGGGAAATTTAAATGGAGCTCTTGTAGGCAGCTTCTTGAAAGACAGATACACGTTTTTGGTTCCTTGACGACACTTTCTAGAACACTTGAGGGCAGTGGATCATTTTAGGGGATCAGTATAGACCTAAGGGCCACAGTATTGTTGATGTCACATTCACACACAAGTTCCCTCTTTGTGGAAAGTAAATGTATCAGGGTGATCGATTCTCTCCTAGACCTACCCTGAAGTGCTAGTTTTCTGTTTTTGAGCTATTTATTTTCAATATGATGGGATGTTTATGTTTTTAACATGTAGTCTTAGATGTTCGTGTAATGAATATACTCATACTTTAAAGAAAAGTCAAATTTGTGTATTTGTACTTGCAGGATGCATCAAACTAAACATTAGTTTTACCAGAATAAAAATGGAGACATGGCTTGAGGTTGACATTGAAGCATCTGGTTTCTAGAATAATTAAATATGCAATTGTAGCTTCAGCCCCCCCAAAAATCAGTCAAAGGAAATGAAGAAGGAGGAATCAAATAGGTTCTGAACATTGAAAGTAGCTGTGTTTAATTGAAACTGAGCTTTACTCTTTCTTTTTTTCATAAAATTATATTCAAAAATGTACTCCTATTGTTTCTCTTTTTTAAAAATATAATTTTTTTGAAATATGAAATTTCATTTTAATTAATTGCTATTCCTCCTTTCTGTGTTTTTCTTTTTTTAGGACGAGATTACTTCCAAGAGAAAATCTGTCAAGAATTCAACAGCTTGGGAAAAGATAAGTTCCGTAGCATGTACGTATATTGAATGCATGCCATGCTGATTCACAGACCCATGTTTAGCCTTGCTAGTGTTCTGGACACCAAATGTGGACATCTGAGCAATGAAGGAGATGTCCTATCACTAACAGTTTCTGAGTAGGGTTTCAAAAATGCTAATTCTGGTTTCAATAAAATACCAATTCTGGGTAAGAGACAGATAAATCAGAGTCAGAGCGGAATCAGATAGATTAGGTGTGGGTACTGGAAGAATTCATTGTTTTGGATAGTCACAATCTAGCAGGCTAGGCTGTAGCCAACACTAAAAATAGTACATTGTTGACATGGCCTTCCAGAACCTAGAATTTACATGTGTATATTTTATTTTGTTTTTTAAACTGGATAAATTAGTAAAATGTCTGCTGTCGACAATAATTAAGAGCAGCAACAAAGGTGTCAATATTGCTGCTTGCAAAGCAGTGGAATGGCAAAACGTCAAGTTCAGAAATTCATCCTAAGAATCCTCACAGCCACATTAAAACACTGCCAAGGAGATCCCATACATGCAAGCAGTTGTGTGGATCTACATCAACAAACCAGTTGCAGGAGTTTTCATCTCCAGCAGGGAGAAGTATTTTGGTATAAATAAGGGATGAACAAAGTGCTACTGGCCCCATGGAGCACAGAGCATAGGCAGCCCTCCTTCATACCTGTTCTCCCCCATATCAATGAAATGCATTTTCCAGTTCCTAGAAGCTCCCAGGAGTTCACTCAGAATACACTGAAACAGCAGTGAAAATATGAAACAGTGGTGGCTGGTGGCTTCCATGTCAGGAGAGTGGTGAATGCACACTAGGTTTTATTACAGATGTGAAAAGAGCTCTCCAAAGGACTGAACCCTTCCCCTTAAAATTGGTTCAACACTTTGGAAAGTTCCTTTGGAATAAAACTGATAGCAAATGCATTAAACTCCCAATGTGAAAGCCACTGTTATCACTTAAATAAAATCTGCAGTAGACTACTGTTCAACACCTGTATCCATGGGATCGGTAACCACAGTTTCTCTTATCCTTGTTTGGAAAAAATATTTCTGGGCATCAGGAAGTCCTCTATAGTCAAATACCTCTAGGCATCCTGAGGTCCTCCATCATGACTCTGTGGTCAACGTCTGCCACAGGTTGACCATAAAATTGTGCTTGACCTCCAGATGCCTAGAGGGATCACCTCTCTAGACATCTGGAGGTCCTCCAGCATAACCCTATGGTCAACCTCCAGCAGAAATATAGCATTCTTTAAAAAAAAAAATAGAAATAGCTTTTAGTATTTTCATCATACTCTTTGAGTTTAGAGTTAACTCCAAATCAAACTGGCCCCCAACTTCCACACTGAATGTTTATTTATGATTATAGACAGGAGACAATGTATCTCCCACAGATATAGGGCTTGGACTTTACTGGCTATTTTTGGTTTGCTTTGAGAGCATTTCTGGGCCTGTCACAGCCCATGGCAAGTCCTGGAGGCAAAAATTAGCCCGAAGACCATTTGTCCACTGCTAATATATACAGGCATACCTCAGTTAATAAAGCCTCTAAGAATAAAGCTTCTTTTTAGGAATGTCTTTGGGCACATGTGGCTAGGGCATTAACACTGTAGGTTGCAAGCAGTGGTTGATTGGTACTCAAATATAGAATTTAGAGCAGACTAATTCTGCTGCTGGAAGGAGGGGAAAAGAGAACGGAACTGGGCATTGGGGCATTTATATGCACAGCTACGATTTAGGGTTAGGATAGATCACTTCTTTAGAACTAATCTGGAGTCAGGACATTTATATGTACAAGGTGCACACTTTCCGGGAAAAGTCAAAAAAAGTTCAGCTTCTTTTTGCTCCAGTTTTTAGCTCTGGAGTGCAGCTTGGACATAGTTTCAACCCAGTTTCAAGGCATGCATCATCTTAACACCGCACCTCAAAAATGGGTGGAAACCAGTTTATTTGGATCATCTGTTTCAGGCCATAGTCCTCCAAGGAATATTTTCACATCTGAAATTTTATTCCAAAATTTTTAGCCAAAAGAACTGAAGGGATCCTTGACATGAAATAGGAAAGATGTCACATTATTATCACAAATTAAAAAATCAAATTTAAAGTTGAACCAAAGAAAAGAGAAGAGAATCAAACTGAAGGAAAGACAAAAGAATCAAACTGAGGAAAAGACAAGAAGTATGGTATAAATTTAAATGAGCTAAAAGAACATAAATGTTTGATCTTCTTTGGGGCCCAGTTCTCATCTCCTTTTGTCTTTTTCATTTTAGATGTTGCACTGAATCTTCCATATTTTGGCAAGATTAAAACATATAAATGCGAATTATCAGGACAGAATTCTTTTTTCTGGAGGAGTATTATGTATCTTTCTGGTTTCTCTACAGATCAATTGTCTTGAACAGCAGAAAGTATTCCAGTGCTACATATGAAGAAGTAATCAGCATTGTGAATGAAATTGTGGCACTTGCAGAAAAATGCTGTGTTGAAGGGGCTGACGCCGAGTGCTATACCACTGAGGTACTTTCCTCAAGCTTCCTTCACTGCTATTGATACATCCAGCAACATCAATTTGTGGTTTCCATTTCATTGCGTCAATGAACCCACTCCTAGTTTTAGTCCATATTCTAAATTAAATTTAACAGAGACAAATACAAAATTCTCCATTTAGGCTGCAAAAACCAAATGCACAGGCATTGGATGGGAAAGACTTAGCTTAGCAGCAGTACATGTGAAAAGGACCTTAGGATCATTGCAAATCATACTGTAAATTGGGCATGAGCCAGAAGTGTAGTGCTGCAGCAAAGAAGGCAAATAATAATTTAGCCTGCATTAATAAAACCATAGGTTCCACATCGAGGAACATAATAATCAAACTATATTCTGTATTAGTCAGGCCTCACTGTGTTCATTTCTGGGAACCTTGTTTTAAGACATCTTAAAATAAAACAAGTTGGAACAGGTTCAGAGAAAGGTAACAAGGATGATAAGAAACATGGAGAACAAAACATATGGAGAGAAACTGAGGAATTGGGCGTGTTCAGCCTGGTGAAAAGAAAGCTGAGGGGTGACATGACTGCATTCTTTAAATATCTCAAGGACTGTCACAGAGCAAAGGAGGCAGGTTTGTTCTCTGCTGCCCAACAGCAACAACAACAACAACAACAACAATAATAATAATACATTTTATTTGTATTTCCCTCCTCTCCTCTTGAGGTGGGATTACAGCAAAGAATAAAAACCACAATACAATACAAAATACAATATTATCTAAAAATATAGAGAGGCGCATTACAGACCGCCCAGAAAGGGCGGTCTGCCGCCACCTTCATTTGCAGCGCGGAGGAGCCCCAGCTTCCAAACTGCAAGACTCCTCCACACTGCAAATAAGAAGCATGGATATGACGCACTCGCAGTGTCATATGTGCTGTGTGACATGTGGACGCAGTGCGTCCACTACGTAAAGATGGCAGCCCCCATGTGGAACGGGCACCGCCATTTTGTACGGACTCGGTCCGTATTAAGGTTAGGGGCGTCTGGAAGTGATGCCCCTTTCCAATCCTAATACGGACCCAGTCCGTACTTTATGCCCGTTTGTAACGAGCCTCAGTAAAACAACAGCAATATTACTACCAATCACTAAAAAGGCCAAATCGTCGTCAATTTTCCATGCTATCAAGTGAGAGTGGGAATGTTCCATAAAATCAGCAATAAAAGGTCAGGTGGATAAACCCACTGGAAGAGATCCCTCTTAAGTGCCTTTTTAAAGGCTTCTAAGGTGGTAATGAGATGGATCTCTTCTGGTAAGTTATTCCATAATTTAGAGGCCGCATCTGTAAATGCTTTATGGGAAGTTGTAGGTAGTCTAGTTTTTGTATGTTCCAATAGTTTCTTCCCTGATGTTCTAAGAGTGTAGGGCAGATTGTGTAGGGAGACGTGTTGCCTTAAGTAACTCGAGCCCAAGCCATGTAGGGCTTTAAAGGTAATAACCAACACTTTGTATTGTGCCCAGAAGCTGATCGGCAGCCAATGAAGAGATCTTAATATTTTGCTTGAACATTTGAAGAAAATTATAGACAGTAAGAGTGATTTGTCAGTGGAACCAATTGTCCAGAGAGCTAGTGGGCCTCTTTCTCTCAGCATCTTCAAAAAGAAGCTAGGGAAGTTTGGACCTATGGTCTATGAGGTCCCCTCAAACTTTGCAATTCTTTGTTTCTGTGATTTTATGAGTTATCAAAGGTACTGCACGCTATCAACAAAGTTCCAACAACTTTAATAATATCTCCTTTAAACAGAACCAATGACTTGTGCCAATGACATGATAGCCTGTACTATCAGTTTTCCTCAGCTTTGAGATAGTTGTGAGATTCCAGGTTCACTTATTTGAGAAACAAGTAAGATTTGCAGCAACATCATCCAAGGTACTCCATTCCAACTTTTCCTTTTCCTGTTGGAAGACAGAGTTGTGTGTGCCACACAACCTGCATTCCCTCTGCTTCTGAACCCAGAAAAAATTCCTTTTTGGACTACAGCACCTAGAACTCCTGAACCACCATGGCAGCCAGGAGGATTTGGAAAACTATAGTCCAAAAAAAGAAGATTTCCAGGTTCTAATCTAATCCATAATACCAGTCCCATAATGACCAGCCAGCTTGAAACAAGGACTCTTTTTCAAGCTCTGGGAAGGTGTAATAAACCTTCAGTTGTGGGTCACCATAGTTTTGTAAGCATTGGAGTACATTTCCATTGACAGTCCTGACAATGTCTGTACATGGGATCAGGAGGGTATGTCATTTTGTCCTTCACTATATGCAGCAAGATGTCTTGAACTAATTACAAGAAATTTGTAACTTCTCTGTCTCTCTCTTTCTCTCATTTCTGCCTTTTCTGTTCTGCCCATACCATCACTTCAGTCTTCAGCTCTCTCAGCCAAATCCTGTGGTCCAAATTCCCCTTTCCCTAAGCATGCAGACACACCTAAATGTTGCACTGAGGAAGGCCTGTCTCGAAAACTCTGCCTGGCAGCCTTGAAACATCCACCTAAGGAGTTCTTCACATATGCAGAACCATCTAATGATGAACTCTGTGAAGCCTTCAAGAAGGATCCCATAGAATTTGCAGAAAGGTAAGTGGCAGAGATGCACCCAGGTGAACTGGGTCATATGAAGAAGATGCATATTGAAAACCCAGGATTTCCTTGTCCTTTCAAGTGGTCCAATGTTTTTAACAGCCTATTTATATCTGATTCTGTAAGAAACAAGAAAGTAAGAAGAGCCTTCTAAATCACACCAAAGACTTGTCTAATGTATAGCATGGAAATGTTACTTTCCTGTACTATGACTCACAGAATCTTCCAAACAGCATTGTTCTTCGCTACCATGCTGGCTGTGGAATTCTAGAAGTTGTAGCCCCCCAAAAAGTCTTCACCAAGCTCTGCTCTTTCCAGGCATCCAGAGCTATCTGGTTGGTTTCATAATGATGGAGCAATGAAAGTTCAAGATTAGGTCTAAAGTGTCAAAGAATTAGTCAAGGTGCTGAACGTATTTTGGGAAGTATAATTCAGAACCTCACATAACTTGTTTGAAGTTCAGGCTGAAACCCAGAACAAATTCAATGCCTCACTGAGATGGAAGCTGGCAGCCACCACAGCCACCATGAGCAACCACAGAACTATGCAAACTTCAGAAAGCAGGATATAGCATCCAATACAACCACTAGAGCATCCAGCAACTAGTATGAGAGATACTGGGAAAAATAGGTGCTCATAATGGCTAATAGCTATTAATAGCCTTAATCTCTATGAAATTTTGGAATCTCCATATAAAGCTACCCATAATGGTTTTGTTGCAGTCTTTTGAGAATGAATTCAACAGTCGGATGATACACCAGGTTAAAAATGTATATGCCAATTAATTAATGAACCTGTTTTGGATTTTAATCCATACTCTAAAGGAGCAGAACATATGTGAGCGACAGGATTCAGGACTTTGGATAGCTCCTTTAAAATTTTGAATAAAATCAAGTGCAGTTGCAGTTTTCATAATCCCTCCAACATGGAAACCCCCAGTCAAGAAAGGTTTGGAATCTCCCACCTGAGCTCTCGCTGGTATTATTAAGAGAAGGAGAAAATCTTCCCCATCTTTGGAGCCAACAAAGGCTCCAGTTTGTTCCAGACAGACAGGTACAGCAACAAACATTGCACAATGATTCCATCTTATTTCTTTCTTAATGACGTAGTGGGCTGTGTGTAAGTGTAATAAAAGTAGATGGAAGGAGGAGTGGTGGAAAAGTCTTCTACTGCTGAACTGTGGCCTCACTATCCTTTTTATATTCTGCATTTCCTATATGCCATGAATGTTCCTTTTTCAAAAGCAGAGAAAGGCCATCACTTTTATTCTCCACATGTCTAGAAGCTTATGACTAGCTACTAGCTAGGCTAGACTGACTATCGTAAAACCCAGCAATGGAATTTGTATATTACAGTGACAATACTGGCCACCCTTTTTGCCTGCCACCTCTTTAAGTTCTCTTTTGTGGCCCACCTTCCAGGTTTCTATATGAGTATTCCAGTGACCATAGCCATACTCCATTGCCATTGCTGCTGACGTCTACGACAACCTACTTGTCCATTGTTGGAACTTGCTGTGCCCATGCACAACCCGCAGTCTGCTTATTGAAAGAGGTCAGTGTTTTTTGTTCTGAACACAAAATTTGGTGGGCCTTCTCCATGAGATTTTCCCTGTAAGCTCCATGAAACTGTCATTGGTATAATAACAGTCGTATCCCAGCAAGCAACTGTGCTGGCAGCCTCACTCTCATCCCCATATTGACCTTCCCCTGTTGCATCTAGAATCTTAAAAGCCACCATTGCTATGCCCTCACTGCAGTGTGTGTGGGAGGGAGAGAAGTCCCTTATCTCTCATCAGAGATAGCCAGGAAATCCTTTGTTGAGGAACTTGATGGTGAACTTCCATAAACCCTTTCAGCCTGCTGGCTTGAGCTTTTCCCATACCACTTTGAATCTCTGATAAGTGAAATTCTTTTCTTGTATTTTGCAGAGGCTAGAAAGGAAATCTCTTCGGACACTTACACATCTATCCAACAAAGCATGCTCCCGCTATGCCTTGTTTGGGAAAGCTAAAACAAAGCTCAGGTACAAAGCAAATCTTTGTGTGTCATGCATATTATGGCAGATCAGACCATTATATATTCACCCTTTGAATTTCAGGTAGATCATGTTTACGTTATGGTGAAAACACAAAATGTGCCTGGATTGGAATGATTAAAGCACAATCAATTGTTGTGGGATGATAAGTGGGTTTGCTGTCATTTCCAAGGGGACACCTTTTCTGTTAATATTCCTCAAGATATGACAGTGCAGAAAGGACCTAGTCAAAAGGAATATTCTGTTATGAAAATGTGGTGTGGCTGGCATTTCTCCCCATAAGGTTTCTACTTTGGCGTGAATTCTGCATACACTGCTTATGTAAAGTACTTAAATTGTGTAGTTCAGTAGCGTCTCTCAGCTCAGCCCCAACCTCAGAAATACTCTACTGGAATTTGGATGGATGGAAGAAGAGGTCCATTCTGCTGGCTATGTGAGCACAAGCAGATGCCATTTCCACTCTCCTCCCATCACACAGAGAAGCTACAACAAGGAAGTGTAACAGAGGTCCTACTTCTGATTGTCACAACCTTGCAGGCTGGCAGGAGTGGCATAGAAACATTATCTGTGCCGCAATTGCCAGCAGAACAGGACCCCTTCTCTGTATGTGGCTGATGCCCAGCAGAGTTGTCACAATTGTTACTGAAGCGACCAAGGATACAGATACACTACAAATATGTAACTCCAAGTTACTCATCCTTATGTCTGATACTGAATTCCAGCCATCATTTAAAAAACAAGGCAGAAGCTGTGGTAGAAACATAATGGTCAACATCCTTATGGTATCTTGCACATGCTTGAGAGTACAAAAGCCATTTTTATCCAATGCAGAATGTCTGCATTAAGTTCAAGTTTGTGTTCTAGATTATTGCTTGGGGCAGAGGTCATGACAATGGCTGGAATTCTGTTAGGGGAATCCACACAGATAAGTTTTCCTTACACATGTGGATGTGTTGATATTCTCTTCCACCCCTTACTGGGCCCAAAGTCATCTCCTCTTTGAAAAGCTCTTGATGCTGCCTTACACAGTCATTCCATGTTTTATGGTGATCAGATTGGATCACTGATTGTGTCCCCAATAACCTAACAAAAATTATGACATCAGCATTGTGATCCACCAGTGTCTGAGTGCTGCTGTGATCATTTTGCATTTGGTTACAGTGGTGTAGCCACTATCTTCTTACCAAAAAAATGGCATGGTTATGTGGGGAAGCTTCAGAGGTTTTACAGTATGTCGGGGGTATTTGACTCAGCATATCACAAGACTGCATCAGGATATTTATACTACAAGGAGGGGATGTTGCACTGAAGCCAATTGCCATGGTGACAAATAGTAACAAAAATTGTTAAATTCTTTTTATGGCTCATTTTATTCTTCCACAATCACTAAGAGAGGGGTAAACATGTCGCCCTCCAGATATTGTTGTACTGCAACTCTCAGTAGTTCTAGCCAACATAGGCAAACCTGATGGATGATGGGAGTTGTAGCCCAGCAACATCTGATGAGCCACATGTTGCCAACATCTGCACTAGGAAATGCTTAGAAAGACTAGACAGGTTGCTTTAGTGTAGCAAAGACAGTCTAAAATATTCCTTATTTTATGTGCTACATCTAGCTATTTCATAACATTTACCCAGAGAAGTCCAAATGCTTCCTTTGAAGATATCTTATCGCTAGCTGAAGATTCTGCTGAAGTGCTTTCCAAGTGCTGTGATTCTTTGGAAGAGGACTGCATCCAGAAGGGAGTGAGTGTTCAAGAACAAAATGAGTTTCCATTTCGGTGGCTATTGTTATATTCAGCTAAAATAGATTAACAGCATATGACTTGTCAATAATGGCTTGGCTCTCTTACACCCTAATTCCAGCACTGTCAGGGTTGTGAATTGTAGGTCTTGGTGGACTCCATCTATTTGGAGAAGGCTCTAACCTGCTTATCTCACGGAAATTATCATGTTGTCAATGCAGAATAATTTTGATATGGAGGAACTCAAATAGGTGAATCCCCCAAACTGGCTCCACCATGGTACAATCCAGCAAGAGCTGCACCATAAAATTCCACTGATTGTGCCCACAACTATGTGTTGTTGTTGTTGTTGTTGTTTGCACCTTTAAGTCATTTCTGACTTATGGTGACCCTAAGTAGAAGCTATAATGGGTTTTGGGGGGGCTGAGGGTGTGTGACTCGACCCAGTGACTCAATGGCCAAACAGGGAATAAGATCCTAATCTCCAGAGTCATCTTAATCTCCAGTGCTCTCACCACTACACCATGCTGGCTCTGAACTATGCATACACACTTGGAAATAGGTCTCATTTATTTTGATCAGAAGGACATCTCAGTCCTAAAGAAATAAGTGTAGAATTTCATCCAACTAACTCTGAAAAGGAATGTTGATAGGTTTACATATAAGTATCAAGAGTTGCATATGTTTTACTATTCCTCTAATGATCTGATATAATATTTCAAAAAGAATTTCCTTATTCTCCACCTACCCACACATCATCTTAGTAAACTTCATATAGAAAGGAATATTGAACAGTTCACTGCCTTTTAGGCTCTTCTTTTGCTCATTATCCTGTCTTTGTCAACCTGGGATCCACTAGATGTCTTGGACAATAATCCTTATTGTTAGTAGAAAGAAGTTAGTAGCATGAACTTTCATAGATTTGAGCCTACATAGGCTCAAGCTCATGAAAGCTCATGCTACCTATGTCTTTCTTTCAGTTAGTCTCAAAGGTGCTACAAGATCCCTTTGCATACTGATTTTCCAGACTAACATGGCTATGTCTTTGAATTCAACCCTTATCATTGTTGCATGTGTGCTTGTGTATCCCCAGAAACTCTGGGCACCATAGGCCTGCATAGAACAATAGTCTAAAACATTAACATATCTTACATTGCTTCAGCACAGTGTAAATATCCACCATTATATTTATGTTATACTTACATTACGTAACCCCTGTTTTGAATAACAACACAGCATATGTTGATAAATCGTTAATGTGCATGGCTGGTATATCATAACACACCAAGAACAAACATTCTGTAAACATGAAAATACTGTCATATGTGCAGAGGTTCTGTATGCTGAACTCCACTTATGCTGCTGTCAGCTGGATACAACCATTGCACATTGTCCACAAACTTTACTCCGCCTGGATGTAGCAACTTACACTTGCATATGTCGCATAGATGATACCAGCCATAGTATTATAAGAAGCTGCCTTAAACTGGTTGAGGCCCTTTGGTCAACCAAGCCCAGTATTTTCAGCATTGACTGGTAGCAGCCCTCTGAGCCTTCAGGCAAGACACTTTTTTTTTTCAGATACAGGTAAAGCAAATGTATTACCACTTGGCTATGGACTCACTGTCCTTCTATATTCTTTATGAGCAGAGTACTATGTACGTCCCTAGCCAAAAAGCATGAAAAAGTCATCACTTTTATGCCCTCGATGACTGTTGAATGGAGATTGTAGCATAGTGCTGCAGGGAACTAAGAAATATGATGTAGGAGAAAGCCAGTGTGGTGTAGTAGTTTGAGTGATAAACTAGGGCTCTCGACAACCAGGGTTCAAATCCCTGCTCAGCCATGGAAATCCAGTAGGTGACCTTGGACAAGTTACACTCTCTCAGCCCCAGACAAAGGCAATGGGCAAAATATATGAAAAACTCTGAACATATATTGTCAAGAAAACTCCATGATGGGTGCACCTTGGGATAGTCATAAGTCCAGCTGAAGGCACACAACCACAGCAAAAGGTTTTCTAAAGAAATTATTTTCTTTAGAATTGTTTCATTCTGCCCTCCCCTAGTAAGTACACTCTTGCTGTATATGTGCACTGATAATGCATAATAAAAATGTCATAACTTTGTAAGTGTAGGTGTGAAGTTGCCATTGGTGCAGACATTGTTCTCCATGCACATTTCTGTTTGGTTCACTTTCCTTTTGAAATCATTGACTTCCTTTTCTTTTGACCTAGGTTCTGGCACACACAGCCAAAATCTGTGAAAAACTTCCAGCTAGGGATGAAAGAGTTGAACATTGTTGCTCTGAAGTAAATGGCTTGAGGAAATATTTATGCATCTATTCGCTTCCTTGGGCCAAACCTGTTGATCTTCCCGATTATGTACCATCAAGTGAAGAAGTCCTCTGTGGTGAAGGGCAAGAGAGAGCACTCTATGAGTAAGTGGACCAAAGAGCACTCTATTTTCTTCCTACCCTGGAGATGGGATGGCATTTATTGAAGTGTGTTCTTATTAAAGATTGTAAGTCATTATCAGTAAGCACAGTTATTAAAGGATTTTAAATCCTGCTTCACGATAAGCATAGACAGGACAACCTTCTTACTCCCCTGTTCTTTAGTCATCTTTCCTGTAACAGTGCTTGGAAGAATTACTTTTTAGGTGACAACTTCCAAAATTGCCCCCCCCCCCTCCAAGCTGATGATTGGCTAGGGATTCTGGGAGTTGTGATCCAGAAACAAACTTTTCCAAGCTCTGGATGGGAATTCATCTAAGATCCTAAGTAACTGTGGCCAGAATTCACTATGCTGTGAAGGGATGACCTAAAGTTAGCACACTTAAACAAGCTGTCGTATTAAAAAGACGTGGAATGCTAAAGAATATTTTTTTTAAAAGTTTAAAATACAGCACAGACACTCCGTTAAAAAGACATTGTTAAGTGTCTGTTTGGACAGAAATGTCTTTGCCTACTGGCAAAAGGACAGCAGTAAATGGCCAGCCTAGCCTCCCATGGAAGTGAATTCCACAGCCTGAGAGGAGCTACCAAGAAGGGTCTCTCCCATATCCTCACCAGATGGACCTATGATGGTGGCAAGAGCATTCTCACAAGGATCTTAATATTCTGGCAGATTCATATAATGAGATATACTCTTTCAGATAGAATCACAGAATTATAGAGTTGGAAGAGACAACAAGGGACTTCCAGTCTAACCAACCCTCTGCCATGCAGAAATACACAATCAAAGCACTCCTGACCCGTAACAGATGTTTAAAGGCCTCCAGACTCCACTGCACTCAGAGGCAGCATATTCCACTGTCAAACAGCTCTTACCATCAGGATGTTCTTCCTAATGTTTAGGTGGAAACTCTTGTTCCTGTAGTTTGAATCCATTGCTCCATGTCAGCAGAAAACAAGCTTGCTCCATCCTCAATATTAAGCTGATGCAAAAGGCAAAAGGTTGTGGAACACTTTCTTTCTGTTACAGCTATGTATATTACATGACTCGGACTTTTCCACGTGCTCCAGAAGCTATTCACACTGCCTTATATGATGCTGGCCAAAAGGTAGTGAATGCCTGCTGCAGTGCCCCAGATGTCCATGCTTGTTTTAATCAGAAGGTAAAATACAACGTTTTGAGCATTCTCCTGTAGTAGATTCATGGAGTTGGAAGGCATACTAAAGGCCATCTAGTTCAACCCCCACCAGTGTAGAAATCCATAGGTGAAAGACCTCTGCACACACATTGGCTAATATCTATCATGAGTGTTGTGTAACATAAATCACTGCTTGGGCAATCCTCCACTATGTCATGCAGCCCTTGAACTGAATGGCAGAGTTGCACAACTGAACCCAAGTGACCAGTGTATGGCTGGATGTACAACCAAATTAGGAAGACTCTTGAAACACCTCTGTCCAGCCATTACGAATAGGATTCAAAATAAAAGCAGGAGGAAGGAGGAGCACATGGCTCCATACATACTCATGAACTTTACCATTTCAACGCCTTCTATATGTGGAGGATAACTTTCTGAATTGAGGATCCCCATTAAGAGCACAGGGAGAAACTCAACAGAAGGTAGAACTTTCCCCTTTGAAAAAACATTGAGGCAATGAAAATGGTGATGGCTTGGAGCTTGCCTCTTCCCATTTTTGTTGTTTACCATAAACCCTATTCAGTAAAGATGTAAAGAGAATGGGGCTTCAGAGTCATCTAATGCGAGAAACCTAACTGGGGGCAAAGCTGAGCTGGAACCAAATGCTGACCATTGCTTTAGCAAAGAGCATGAAAAACTGAAAAGCCACTTCCAGGATGCTCCAGTCAGCATCCCAAGTGGGCTAGGGGATTCTGGGAGTTTTAGTTCAAAAAGATAACAGAATCATAAGGTTGGAAGGCACCACAACAGTCATGTAGTCCAACTCCCTTCCATGCATGAAAAAACACTCCCAAGAGATGGCCATTGAACTTCCTTTCGAGAGCTCCAAAGAAGAACACTGTGTCACTCTGAAAAGCAGTCCATTCCACTGTTGAACAACTCTTACTGACAAGAGGTTCTTCAAATAGTAGTAGAATTCAAAGATATACTTGTGTTAGTCTGTAAAATCAGTACGTAAAGATATCTTGTAGTACCTTTGAGACTAACTGAAAGAAAGAAGTTGGCATGAAAGCTCATGCTGCCAACTTCTTTCTTTCAGCTAGACTGAAAGGTGCTACAACGTCTCTTTAGATAGTGATCTCTTCAAATATTTTATCACATCCACTCTCTGTCTCTCAGTGTTATCATGTCACCTCATAAATCTCCTCTTCTCCAAGCTAACCATAACCAGGTTCCTAAGTTGTTCCTCCAAAGGGGCTTGGTTTTCAGATCTTTTCCCATCATGACCTGATGTTTCTGGGCACAGTTCAGATTATCAATATCCTGCTTGAATTGTGACACCCAAAACTGGATACAACAATGTTCTAGGTATACCAGATTAAGTCCATCCAAAGCTGAATAGAATGGTCCTATTTCTTCCCTTAATTTTGGACACTATAGTCCTACTGATGCAGCCTAGTGATACCTTTGCAATTGTGGGATGTGGTCTATCATACAGTGAAGTCTCAATTTCTTTTTCTTTTTTGTTTTACATACAAAAGTCTTTTGTTCATGTAACATTGTAGTTTTCTTTCTTCCCTTCAGAGACCTGAGGCAACAAGTGAACTATTTCAATTGCTCTCCAAAGGGAATCAGCTCTGTGATGCTTATACAGATCATCCATTCCTAGATTTCAAGAAGAGGTGAACTTTTTATTTTCTCAGTTTCCTTGTGTTTCTCCAAATGCACCTACATTTTCATCTCATCATTGCTTTACATCCAGCTTTGAGACTCAGTTTTTCTCACTCTGTTTTGTCTGCATTTGATACACTTTTTCGAATAAAGGTTTTTTTTCCTCCTGATAGCTCTTAATATGAACACATTTTGTGCACCTTTTTCCTACTAACGAAAGCACGTTTGTCTGATTTTTTTTGGAAAGATATTTATACAATATATGCATTCATTTGCATTTCAGTCTAACAAGAAAAAGAGTGTAATTCTAACCGTTTTCTCCATATAAAAGGAAAGTGAAAAACATGCACTGGCTTTTCATAATATGCTGCAGACCATAGATTGCACTGTTGATGTCATGTGCCTTCAAGCCATTTCTGATTTATGGCAATCCCTAAGGCAAACCCATCTGTTGCCCGGGCGTTAACTCCCTGAGACATGGTTTCCACACACGTGCAACTGTTCAAACCTCAGGCCCAAAAGAAACACACTAGTCGTTCTTGAACATTCCAAACTTTATTTTAATTGCCACTATTACAACTTCCACCACCCCTTGTTTGTCCCCGTCTTCGGTTGCGCCACCAAAGATACTTTGAGTGTTCACAGTCTCTCTCTTTCAATTGTCTTACTGGTTGTTGGTTGCCACCTCTGGCTGGCTCCGCACCATACGCTTCTCCAAACGCTCCAGCTCGGCTTTTTCCTTTAGCTCTGGTCCGGGCCACCATTCCCACTGGTCACGGTGGGGGTCCCACCATTCGCCCTCCAGGGTCTCCTTTGACTGTCTCTGCCAGTCCCCCTCACTGTGATATCTAAAGTCTCCCTCTCTTCTGGGGTCAGGTAAAACCACCTCTACGTGGGGTCCTATCCTTGATAAACTATGTTTCCCTTGCAGGGTCACTGGGCAGCCTACCCATCCTGGGCTCCTGGTGACTCCACTCTTTTCTACCATGACCACCACCACATGCCCCAGTCTTCCACGTTCACTGCCCCTCCTCTCGTCCATCTGTCTCTCACCTTTTATACTCCACCCTTTGGGTGGACCCCTCCTTTTTCCCCACTCCTCTGGGTCCTCTTGTCCCTCCTTTTCCTGCTCTGTCCAACCAACCCTCACTTCCTCCTCCCCTGCCTGGCTATACCATGACAGCATTTTCTTGGCACAATTTGTTCTTTCCCTTCCTCTTAGGCTGAGAGAGTGTGACTTGGCCAAGGTCACCTAGTGGATTTCCATGGCCGAGTGGGGATTTGAACCCTGGTCTCCCATTGCTGTAGGCCAACTCTCAAACCAAACTGGCTTTCATTTGAAACCTGGTGGATGAAAATTTCGTTCCCCTTTTAGAGATTAATATCATGTTGTAGACAAGGACATGCCATATACGTAAAGTTTTTCCCCCTTCATGTGGGCAAAAATGAATCCCATGGGCTGCATGCAGCCCCCCATGACCATTTTTCTGGCTCAGGGTCCCAGAAAGGTTCCACATAAATGCTCCAAAATGCCCTCAAACCAATCTCTATGGAATATAGAGGGCATTTCCACATCTGGAGCCACCCTTGACTGCTCCAACCCAGAAATAAAATGAAACTTTAGGACTTTTTTTGTCTCAAAATTGCTCACAACTATGGGACCAGGAAGGTAAAAAAATACCTTCATGTCCCATAGAGTATGTTTGGAAGTGTGTGTGTGTGTGTGTGTGTGTGTGTGTGTGTGTGTGTAATTGCAGAAGCAGATGCAACCCTCAAGGATCTCCAGGAAGGCTAATGTGCCCCTTTGATCTTCCACAGTTGCCCACTTCAGTGTAACACCATGTTGTTTGAGGCACAATAAAAATAAGAAATATGGCATTATTATCCTCATGTTTGTACCCTATCTGTCAAGGTTTAACCTAACAAAGATTGTATGTACAGCGCTGTGTACATTTACAACGTTTTATAAATAAAGGTTAATAATAATAATAATAATAATAATAATAATAATAACTCCAGCTCTCAAGGTTTAACCCAATAATTTCATAGCCTATAAATGGTTGTATTTATCATAATATGGTGTGTTGGGGTGGCTAAAAATGTACACTGTAATTGGGAAGTGCCTCTGAGTTCTTCAGCTCCTGTCCTCTTACTCTGCAGAATAGACAACTTTGGGAATTTTATTACCATTTAAAACAGGAGTGGGCAACTTCCAGATATTGTTGGATTGCAGTTCCCATCATCCCTCTCATCTTTGGCTGTGCTAGCAAATGCTAATGGGATTTGCAGTGCAATAACACCTGGAGGGGAACCTCTTACCCACCCTTTAAAAATTCAGGTATTCCCCTACCTAAATTATTAGTTTTGTGTACTTTGTGGTAGATAGAAATGTTCTCTTATTTCGGTCCTATTTTTATGTTTTTATTTATTGTATGTATATTGTACCCTTATCCCAAAATGGAATTCAGTCTGGTATTTTATTTCTTCCCTTCTGTGTGAGATTCCATAAGGGTCCCCCCCCCCCCAGGTCACACACACATTTTTCAATGTTTTTCTCACTTCAGAATTTGTTTTGGCAAAAGTTTGGTTTGCTTTTGCACACACAGAAACACCTTTTGCATCTAGTATAAATATGCTTCCCCTCCCCCCCCCAAAAAGTATGGGTTTACCTACACAAAATCCATGAAAAACAATTTGTTCAGTGATGACAAATTGGCAAATATTCTTTACATCCTTAATGGTTACCTGGGTGGTAAGCATGGGAGGGTTGACTTGATGGGTTGGTCAGTTGATGAACATGCTGAATGGGGGATTCTGGAAGTTGTAGTCCCAAAAGTGAGTGAAAGCTTTGGCATGTTTTCAGACAAAAGTAACAGCACTCTATTTACTGCAGGCTAAGAGAGGCTTTTATCAAGATGTTTCCCACTGCTACTGAAGATACCATTTCCACAATGATTGAGCAGAGGGCCACTTTCGCCTCCACCTGTTGCCTTTTGAATGCACCTCCGTTATATTGCGGATTGAAGGTAAGTGTCACAATCTGTATCATGCATCTTACCTGGTGTGGTTTTTTTTAAGTGTTAATAAAGAATGGGATTGTCTCACTGTGAGATGCAACTGAGGAATAATGATAGGACTTGCAGTGGAGTGTTTACATTGAAAGATTGGTGATCACGTTGCTTTGTGCTGAAAAACTAGAGAGAAAGGAGTTGTGCTTGGCTCAAGTATCCAAGGTAATTTTCCTGAGGATGCAGGCAGAAGAAATAAAGAAAAGAATATTGTGAGAACAGAGAAGGAAAAGCATTGTCTTGCTGTTGTGACGAATCAGGAGGTAGCCCACCAAAGATCTGAAATGGTGTTTGCCTACTTTTGAGAGCCAGTGCGGTGCAGTAGTTTGAGTGTTGGGTTCTAAGTCTGGGGATCAGGGTTCGCTTTTCAGCTCAGCTGTGAATCCACTGGGTGACCTTGGGGAAGTCATATGCTCTCAGCCTCAAGGGAAGGCAATTGCAAACCACCATTGAGCAAATCTTGCTAAGAAAGGTTCACCATAGAGTCATCTTAATTTAAATGTGTGTGTGTGAAAGCCAAAAAATTATGAAATCGCCATTCAGTGTTTGCTCTTATTTTTAGGTAAAAACCGAAGTTGCACAGACATGTACTGCTGACCTCTGTATGAAGAACTAATTGTGGGAAGATGATCGAGAAATGCTTGTTAGAAGCTCAGGTAAGTGAAAAATCACAAAGTGTGTGTCTTTGTCTGTGCACAGACTATCAAGTCTTGATTTGAGTTTTTCTGAATCCCACTAGTATTTTCTTGCCATTCTTCTTTAGTATCGGGTTGCAAGCTTGTGTCCAGATTCCTGCTAGCATCTCAACATGCATACATCCCCTTACAAAAGTGTTTGGACATCTTTTTCTGATGTGAAATGCCTGTATTCAGTTCAACAGTGCAGAAGCTCATGTGGTGGTATATGCATCATGCATGGATGAACATGTGCATTTGTTTGGTGTCTTATTTAAGTTGTACAATCAATGTTCAATGCCACATGTTGAGATTTGCCCTGTGGAAAGCTAACTCCCCTCCCAATCAGATTTCCACATGTTTAACCTGTAATGCCATGCAGAGGGTGACAGCATTCTTTCCTACATGTTTGCACATCCCAGGGATAAGGGCTGCATGTTAACTGGCTAATCCTCATTGCTTGTCAGTCAAAAGATCCATTCACATTGCTTTAACATTTTACATTTTTGGAACAAGTCATTTATTTATTATATTTTAAGAAAATATTTTTGTCTTGTTCTAATATATTGCAGGATCTCAGGGCAGCACAGTAGTTAAAGTTAATATAAGCATATTAAAATAATTTAAAACCATAAAACCCTACCTTTGAGTCTCTGCAAGTGTCATTTTCTCCAGCCTAAGTAACAATTTATCCACACACTGACATCCTGTTAGTAGCACACACATGTGTAAGTTTCCCTTATATCTGCATATGTCCCTCTTTGGACACTGCAGAGTTTGGTGTTTCCTTCCTCACTTCACAGCACCCAACACACACATACACACACACACACACACACACACACTGACTTACAGGCCTTGTGGACAGCAGCTAGGACTGAAGAAGCATCTGGCTATGTCCCTGTTACCTGACACAAAATGATTATAGCAGCACTGAGGCTTGCAGAGGACTCTAGAAGATCTCAGCACTGATATAACCATTTTGCACATGGTGGTTCATCAGTTAAGATGTTAACTCTGCTGATCACAAAGTTGGCAGATTGGCAGTGTAAGACCCAAGCAGCATGAGACGGAGTGAGCTCTGTCACTAATCCCAGCTTCTGCCAACCTAGCAGTTCAAAAGCATGTAAAAGTGAAAGTACAGAAATAAATACCACTTCAGTGGGAAGGTAACAGTGTTACATGCACCTCTCCATTCAGTTATGCTGCCCATATGACCACAAAGTTGTCTCTGATGATGCTGGCTCTGTCAGCTTAGTAACGAAGATGAGCATTGCCCCTACAGTCGGACACAACTTGATAATCATGTCAAAGGGGAAACCTTTACCTTTTTTCCAGGGGTATAGGTGGCTGCTTCTCCAATCATGCTGTTTCAACCTGTAGATGGCAATGTTACACTATCTTGGAAATACATGAGGCACAGAATGGAACCCTTTGGTCAAAATCCCATAATTATTTCCTACTAGAGTTAGATTAATCATATCAATGGAATTTATCTCACCATACAGCAATGGTTCCAATATGTATCCTCCAATTCAGACTAAACAATAGGCCTTTGATTATGTCATGCACATCTCCTGTGCAAGTGTATCCTATTCATTTATCTTATTGGTGTATCTCTTGCCTATGATCATTGTAATTAATGTTCTTTGTCATTTTTTCTAGATGCAACATGAAAAGCTTTAAGGGACAGAACACCTGTCTGTGGCTTTTATCACGCCTGTGGTACCACTGCTGCCTTCCAACATATGTATTACCTTTTGAAGTCATAATAAAGGCTCTATTCTTATCACTGTGGCCATGATGATTTCAGTGCAGGAATATTTGCCTTGATATTAGAAGGAAAATATCCTGTTCAACATGTTACTGAAAACTACTTTATGCACTCAGTTTCTACAGATCATTCATTTTGAATGAGAGAAAAACTTTGCAATTGTTACTGAGCTTTACTAAAGCACAGTCCATTTCCCCATTGTACAGTCAATAAGATCAGGATGCTAACCTTTACCTATTGCATCCTCCCACACAAGACAAGTGATTTCTATTGTTTTCTCCTCTCTGCTCCATGGGAGAATATTTTTCTGCAGCATTCCCCCCATATTAACATACCCCAAACTTCCAGGGAATTATCCTGCAAAGAAAAAAGTATGTGCTGCCTTTTTGCAAATGCCTTGAGGAAAAGACTAATCACAATTCCATCTAAAGTTCAAGATATCACTTGACTCCTCAATGTTTTGGTATCACACATTTACCATTTTAGCCTGCAGATGGCAATACTGCATCATCAAGAAAATGCAGCATCCAAAAGAGACTTTACTTCTCGACTTCCTCTTTCTTTATAGGAAAATGAAAATATAGTTTGCATAAGCCATTGCTTGAATCTGCTTGGGTTTGGTTCCAGGACCCCAAAATCTGGGCATGCTTAAGTCTCATTAAATACAATAATAAAATAAAATAAATAAAATATTTATTTATAGCCCGCCTTTCCGTAGATCAAGGCGGGTTACAACAATAACAGTACAGAGTAAAAACACAATACACAGTAACAACAATTATACATTAAAATCACAATAGCAATATCCAACCAGCATAAGATGTTTACAACAAAGATAATAACGGTGAGGGGGGAGGAAGGAGGCTACAAAGGGAGAAAGTTAGGGGAAAGCTGTTTGGAACAGGAAGGTTTTTAATTCCTTCCTGAACCGCTCAAGGGAGGTGGCCGAGTGGAGCTCATTGGGAAGCGCATTCCAGAGCAAAGGAGCCGAGATGGAATAGGCTCTACGCGATGTTGTGGCGTATTTAGAATCTGGGACTGTCAGCAAATGCTTCCCAGCCGATCTGAGTGTGCGGGGTGGATTATATGGGGAGAGGCGGTTCTCCAAGTACCCTGGGCCCAAGCCATTTAGGGCTTTATAGGTGATAACCAACACCTTGTATTGCGCTCGGAAGCGAATGGGCAGCCAATGGAGATCTTTTAATACCGGTGTTATATGGGTGGCCCTGGAAGATTCAGTGACCACTCTAGCTGCCATATTTTGAACCAACTGTAGCTTCCGGGTATGGTACAAGGGTTGCCCCATGTAGAGCGCATAGAAATCCAAACGAGAGGTTACCAGAGCGTGTACCACCGTTTCAAGGTCCCTCCGGCCCAGGAAGGGTCGCAGCTGGCGTATCAACTGAAGTTGAAAACAGGTGCTCCTGACCGTTGCATCCACCTGAGATGTAAGGTGGAGCAACGAGTCCAGAAGCACCCCCAGACTGCGAACAGAGTCCTTCAAGGGGAGCGTGACCCCGTTCAGGACAGGTGGACAAACCTCCAATCCCGGACCAGGGAAACCTATCACGAGCACTTCCGTTTTCTCTGGATTCAGTCTGAGTCTGTTTTCCCTCATCCAGCCCATTACCGAGTCTAGACAGGCATCAAGAGGAGAGATGCCATCCCTGGTCACTGCATCAGTCAAAGACACAGAGAAGACTATTTGGGTGTCATCAGCGTACTGATAACACCGCGCCCCGTGCCTCCGGATAATCTCTCCCAGCGGTTTCATGTAAATGTTAAATAGCATGGGGGACAGAATAGCTCCCTGAGGGACACCAGATGTAAGCGCCCTCTTGTCGGAGCACTCGTCCCCCAGCTGCACCATCTGGAATCTGCCTGAGAGGTAGGAACGGAACCACTGGAGCGCAGTGCCCCCAATTCCCAACTCTCTCAGGCGTTCCAGAAGGATACCATGGTCAATGATATTGAAAGCCGCTGAGATGTCCAAGAGCACTAACAGGGACACGCTACCCCTATCCATGTCCAGACGGAGATCATCGACCAGGGCGACCATGGCAGTCTCAACTCCATAGCCCGCCCGGAACCCGGTTTGAAATGGGTCAAGATAATCAGTATCATCCAAGATCGATTGAAGCTGGATTGCAACTGCCCTCTCGATCACCTTCCCCAAGAAAGGCAATAGCGAAACTGGCCGGTAATTGTTATGCATCAGGGGGTCTAGGGAGGGCTTTTTTAACAGCGGTTTTACAATGGTCAATTTTAAGCTGGATGGAAATTGCTCACCCTGAGAGATGTATTAATTCATTAATTACCATAGTAAAGTAGTGTCCCTTATATAAAACAGCAAAATCACGATGTGCTTTTTGGAATTTATATTTTTAAAAAACATTTTCAAGCTGTGGAGGCTTGAATTTGTGCATAAAGAATCTGTGGATAGGAGGGCTGACTGTATATTCTCTTCTCTTTTTAGCATTATAGTGTTATTGTCTATCCGTGAAATAGCATTTTTAAATCATAATTAACCTACCCATCCCCACCCCCAAGGAACAAGTGGATGTGGAGTTGTCAACAATTAGAAAAACCAAGCAAAAATCCAAGGAGCTTTATTGCAAGAACTCACACTTCTTTAGACCATTCTGTAACAGGCCTGAGTTACACCCTTCTTTCTGGGAAGCAATTACAGGAAAATGACACCATCATTATCCTGGACCTGGAGGACCTTAGGAGATCCAGAAAGATAGCAGTTGCTTTAGGATTGCATGTTCACAATCACCCGGTCCCTAAGGTTTCTAGATCAAACCTTTCAAACAGCCCTTGCTGATATTAAATGTTATGCATTAAGTGCCAGCCATAGTTGCCACAGCTTCTCATTCTAACACTTTCATATAGTAGCCCATGAAAACTGAAGTCCAGAGGCAGGTGATGGAAATGATAAAAGATTTGGAAACCATGCCCTATGATGGGCAGCTTAGTTCGTTGGGTATGTTTAGTGTGGAGAAGAGAAGGCTGACAGGCGACATGATAGCCATGTTTAAAAATTTGAAGGGATGTCATATGGAGGATGCAGCAAGCTTGTTTTCTGTTGCTCCAAAGATTAGAACATGGAACAATGGATTCATACTATGAAGAGATTCCACCTAAACATTAGGATGAAGCTCCTGATAGTAATACCTGTTTGATAATGAAATACACTACATCAGAGTGTAGTGGAGTCACCATCTCTGGGGGGTTTTAAATAGAGGCTGGATGACCATTTGTCAAGAGTGCTTTGATTGTGTCTTCTTGTATGCCAGGGGGTTGCAATTGATGGCCCCTGTAGTCTTTTCCAACTCTGATTCTATAGTGCTATGATTGCACTTGAACTGCCCTGGCTCCATCCTATGGAACCCTGGGATTTGCAGTGCAAATCTAGTGCTTCACCAAATTGCAAAGCCCAGGATTCCATATGATGAAAACACTGGAGTGAAAGTAGAATCATAGTGCTTTAACTACATAGTGTGAAAGGTCCCTGAACAACAGGCAGCTCAGCCTTCTTTGATAGGAGATTAGCGCACTCTCTTTTAATGCGCCTTATCCCCAACGGGATAAAGGTGCATTTATTTTTAAAACATGTTTTATCACATTCACCCATGGCCAGGTGAATGCATCCCATTTACAGCCCGGATGCCTGCTGGACTTATCCCATGCCTTTCAAAGAACAGAAAAATCCCATTCTTGAAAAGCTGCAGAATAAGCCCAGCTGGCACCTGGGATGCATTTGCCCTGCCACAAGCAAACAGGATAAAAGCCATTTTAAAAATAAATGTCCCCATCAGGGATAAGGCACATTAAAAGAGAATGCACTAATCTCCAGAGATATATGCCAGGAGGTAGTCACAACCTGTCTTTGTTGTGAAGTGCATCACATCATACACACAGGAACACATGAAGCTGCCATATTAGTTGATCTAGTAAAGTCAGCTCTGACTGGCAGCTATGACTCCCTTGAGTTTCAAGCAGGATTTCTCCTAGCCCTGGCTGGAGACCCCTGGTGTGTCCTAGTTGTCTCCCATCCCAAGACTAACTAGGCTCAACCTTGATTAACATCCAAAATAACATGAAAGTTAGTATGTTCAGAGTAACATGGAAGTATTCCTTGCAATTTACAAGGTCTCTCTCGGTCTCCATTACTCCTTGCCATACATACACCTGCCACCTGTTGTAATGTTCAGCAGTTTGGTAGGAATTAATATTTAATGAGCAAAGAAATAGAGATTCACTAGTATTTTGATGTCAGTAATCTGTAGCTTGCATGGTGACTCAGGACTGATACACCGGTGTTCCAAACCAGCCCTCCCTCCTTACCATATTTATATCTTATGACCTACAGTCTTATATGACAATATCTTAAGACACCCAATAAGCTCCACATAAGGTGACATGTAACTTAATAACTCGGCCTTGCTATTAATAAAGCATAACATTACCTCATCTGTATAAATAGTTCCTCTCAATCATCAGGTTGCTCTAGATAGAGAAAGGGGGGAATAATACTAATTACAAGGACCCAGAACAATTTACGTGGTGTTTGCTGTCAAACAACGTGCCTGCCAGATGTTCCAAACCAAAATATTATAAGATCACAAAACTTTGCTTTTAGGGGAGGCCGAATGTAGTACCACACCATCTCCTTATTGGTCTATACTTACAGCATAATGACCTTGCACACATCCTAGGCAGCAGAGTGCAAGTAGATGTTTTTATTATGGAAACTCCTTATTTTTTTAAAAAAAAAAACACCTCTACCTTTGCAAGGAACCATTCCCAACAAAAAGCACAAGCATTGGCAGCAGTTTGGTAGCAAAGGTCCTGATTAGTCCTCTGTTGTCCTCCTTTTCTCAGCTGCTTTAAAAATGTCCCAGTTTCTCTCTTCTCCTCCCACTTTCCCAGTTTTGTCCTTAGCTTATAGAGGGTGCATCTACACTGTAAAATAATGCAATTTGACACCATTTTAAGTGCTGCAGTGCCATCTTATGGAATCCTGGGATTTGTTCTTTTACAAGGTTTTTAGCCTTCTCTGTCAAAAGCGTGCTGGTGCCCCACCAAACTACAAATCTCAGGATTCTGTGGGATAGAGCCCTGGCAGCTAAAGTGGTGTCAAACTGCATTGTCTCTACACTGTTAATGCACCCTGCGTTCAAAGTGATAAAGTGGTCTTTACTGAATTAACTCAGCAGGTGGGATGGTATCTTGCTTTTCCCTGTAGATACAGGCAAAAGCAAACTGCTGCAGCCTCTCCTAACTTGTGTCTTCTTCCTCATTAATAGCTTTTGCCATGTTGACCACACTCTGATCTTGGCTGGCCACACATGTCCCAGTTTTCATCTGTGCAGTGTTGGAGGGTATGGAAATACCAGTCTGCTAGGAAAAACAGGGCAATTCCTAGCCCTAGACATTTTGCTGTCTAAGGCAAAGGGCAAGTCAGGGCTTGCTCTCTGTCTCTCTATACAGAGGTCAACTGGACTGGGAATTGAATCTTACTTCAGCTCTGGTAAATAGGATGAGAGGCCTCTATGACACCCAAGAGCAGACTATTTTAGAGCACTGCTTCTTCAGCTGTCTTAGGTAGAAGACCAGCAGCATTTGTTTCCTTCAATGTGTCAGGGACCAGCATCTCATTTATAGCCATCGGCTACAATGGTCTCTCTTTTCCAAGCTTATCATGGGCTAGCAGCCAACAGCTTGTGGACTGTCACTGGTTCACGGACCATCATTTTGAGTAGCACTGGTCTAAACAAACAATCAAACGAATCTCTTATATTTGCAATGTTCCCATTCTCTTGGTCACCTTGTCTGCCCCTTTTCTTTGGATGTCTCAAGAGTATTTCTAAATACTCAACTGAGGTTTGATGTTATTACAGTGGTAAAAATTTAGGGACTGAAGGAACATTTCATGGTGGAGGAAAGATTTCTTATTTGTTTGCTCCCCACCAATAGTCCCACAGCTAGTTTTTTATTTGTATAGTTGTAGAAGTTTCACAAAGTGGAGCATTCAGCACATAATCTACTTTTAGCCTGGACTACTACAGTCCTTCTCAACAGTCTTCTATTTCCATTCTCATCCCATTCTGCTACAGGGCTAGAGAAAGTGGGATACATTGCCCTTAGCTACAACTGGCTAGCACAGGTGCCTTTGAAATTAATGGAATTGTAATGTTATTCTTTAGTATCCCTGACCACTCAATTATATTTTTTAATATAATTTCCTCAGGGGGTTGTGTCTTTTGTGGCTTCCTAACAGGTAGAAATTGACAAATGAAGTTTTCTTTCATGCCATGACTTATCAATTTCTTCCTGTTCTGAAGCTGGCAAAATCAGAAAGTTTCTGTCCAGTTTTTCCTAAAAGGAAGAGAAGGAGAAGGAGGAGAAGTAGCAGCAATGCTTAGTTTTACATCTCACTCAAGACTGCTATCTTTTCACTGATGGAAACACAAAAAACAGGTGGAGTGTTTTAACATAGTGAATGGTGCTTAGAGATAACAGACACCCTCACAATATCCTAACAGAACCTTGTATGGTAGGTTAGGCTGACTCAGTGATTGGTCCACAAATATCAGCTAACATCAAGGCAGTGAAAATTCAAACCCAAGCATCTCTGGAGGCAAAGTGGTGGCAAAAGCATCATCTGTAGATTTCTGCCTACCCCATAACTCTTAATCCTTATAACAATAGACCAAATAGAGAGTCTCCTACTCCCAAACTGGGAAAGAAACTTCCCCTTAATGCCACCTCTGTTGTTTCTGCAAAGCATGTTATGCCGACAAACCACAAGCATCTATAACTCTTAATGGCTCCAACCGTCTCTTCATGAAATATATTGACAAAGGCCTGTTGGCAATATTTGGTAATCTTTCTTTCTTTCTTTTTTCTTTTTTTCTTTCTTTCTGACTAAAGTCCTGTATCCTCCAACTGTCATGATTTGGTAGAGACAACCCCAATTGATCCTTTGTCATTCCATTTTTTCAGCTGTTTTTAAAATGTCTCCTCCTCCCACTTTCCCCGTTTGTCCTCAGTATGCTTCTGTTGCTGCAAACTGAGTTAAAGGTGCAAAAAGTAGTTTGCACTCAGCTAACTCAGCAAGAGAGAAAAGAGAAAAGGGGCAGAGTCTTTCCCTTCCCAGTAGGCTCAGGCAAAAGCAAACTACTGACTCTCCTCCTTGCGAATCTGTTCTTCCTGATTAATAATATTTTCCATCTTGACGAAACTCTAATGTTGCTCAGCCACATTTCCTGGTTTCTGTCTATGAAATGTTGGAGGGTATGCAGCCTCTGGAGACCTCCAAGTTCTGGAAGCTGTAGGCCAAAGAAGTAACTTCCCTATGCTCTCACTATCTGTGAGAGTGCTCCTTAACAAACAAAAAAACAGTTACCAGTCCTAAACTAAAACAAAGCAGCTTCTTATGGGTCTGACAAGTTAATGTTTGATGTGTTGATAAGCTGAAAGCTGTTCTTCTCACACTTTGGACTGCCCTTTTGAGATAGTAAACCATGAGGAGAATATCATTACTTTAATAAATGATGGAAGAGTTGTTTACTTAGAAATGACAAATAGCATTTTTCTCCGGTGGTGTGTTGGAAATCAACTCTGTCACCATCCCTGCCTCCTGAGAACCAGCATGGGCATTGTATAAAGGCCTTGATTTCAAACTGGTGTGGTCAAGCTACTTTTATGCTGGCCATAAACAGGTATTGGTACAAATACATCCATTTAGATACCTCTGCTTAAGTCAGCTGGGAGTTACTGATGAGAATTTGAAAAGTGCCTGAAAGATATGAGATCACAAGTTCCTTTAAATATCAACTATGACTTTATCCTCTTGTCCCCATGTGAACTCTCTGCATAACTGTCCATGAGGTCTGGACTCATGGGCCTAAACCCTATCTACTAGAGTAGAACTATGAAACCCACTGCATTTACTTACATGTTGACTCAACCATCAATTGGCTTTGTCTACTCTAGCTGGGGCAAACCAGCCAGATCCCAGCCACTGTTAATAGTTAGAAGTTGGGTTCTTCTGCTATGGGTTCCCTGTCCTTTTGAGATGAACAAAGAGAAACGTTTGAGTTGACAAAGATGTGTCAACTGAAGGAATGACACAGCTTCTATATTTAAGCTGAAGAAGTATTGGATCCATTTCCTCCAAAGGATTGTGCATTCATTTATGAAGATCACAGCTGACAAAAGAACCAAATAGTTCCCATTCCCTTCCACTTCTTTGTGTCTTTGTTAACCTCAGGGCAATTTCAAAGACCTATCATTCATAGCTGACATAACTAGCGTTCCATTCCTTACTGGACAATAAAAAGTGATGAGAAATAATGAACTACATGATTTTCCAGGTGTGTTTTCTTTTTTAAAAAATAATATATTGTGTTTCTTATTGACCTAAAGAATAGACATAGAGCCTGCATCTGGCTTCTCAGCATGTAGATTCTGCTGAAGCTTCCAATTGACATGTAAGGTTAAGTTTGAAGGCAGGTACAGCAGGCAGAATCTTGGTTTTTTTCCATTCACCATTGTTATCCAAAGACACATCACACGATCGGAAGTACCGAAACCTTCAGAAGAGAAATGAGACTGTCATTTTTCTGAGGTACTCTAGCAAAACCCAGTGTGTAAGTCAGCACTGGCAAAGACACTCAGTTCAACCATAAAAGGAAATTATAGTCTAAGGCAGCAGAAACAAGTGTTCACATGTTTCTCCTGTCTTATTTTTTTTTTCTTGCCAGAAAGGAAGAAATCCAAAGCATGGAAGTTTTTAAACAGAGACTAGATGGCCATCTGTCAGAGTGATTTGATTGTGTCTTCCTGCATGGCAGGGGAATGGACTGGATAGCCCTGGTGGTCTCTTCCAACTCTATGATTCTATGAGCTGCTTTTTGTTCTTCAGCTAGCCACAGTTCTCCATGATTTCCAAACTCAGGGAACTGTGTTTTGTTTTAATTAGTTTTTGGAGAAGACCAAATGAAACTGTGGTTTCAGTGTATGTGAGAGTTGTTGTTTTTTCCCCCTTAAGCCATAGTTTAACCAAAGTCTGCATATGAGAGAAGACTGTGGGCAAGTCTATGCTGGCCAAAACTCCAGGGCCATTCTGGAGCCTTGGATGGCTGCCACATACACTGAGCCAAATCCAATGCAATGCCACAGCAGTGTCCACACGAACCAGCTGGGCGAACACTGCATTGGTTCCACTGGCTCATTCTACTGCCACTGCTTCCTCACCAGGAGATCCATGGAAAGGCTGTTGTGTACTGCTGCTTCTGCTGAGAGTAGAATAGACACTCCTGTGGTCAACAAGAAGACAAGGTAGAGAAACCCCTATCAGATGGCTGAATGTCTCCTGGCTGTGACGTCTCCAGGAGGCATCCAACCCCTCAACCCTCTCCTCTGGTTGATCACACGGATGTTCATTTTAACTTCTGCAGAAGCGGTGGCTCTTGCCAGTGAGGAAGCATTGGCAATGACTCCATGGACAGATCATTCCTTATTCCTGTGCTGCTCAGCATGGGAAAGGGAAAGGGAGATGGCATGTGTCTTGGGGTATGGACAACTGGCTTGGCCTACATTGGACTTGATCCCACTGTCCACATGCCAAGCTTCAGGAAAACACCATAATTTTCCCTGACTTAGTTTACTCTGAAGCAAAGATGAATTAACAGGGAAATGTCATGGTATTTCCTCAGAAGCAGCCTTGCATCATGAAGACAGAGAGCAGCATTTTTGGAGTGAGATTGGGGTTTTTTACAAGTGTAGACAAGTGTGATCCTGGGGGGAAAGTAGGGGGGTCTGATTGAAATCTATAAGACTAATACCCAGACTTGTACCATTCAAATGCAAACTTGTGGACGCAAATGAGCTGCATGGCATCAGAGCCATTTGATGTTATCAGGCAGAAGCTGCCGCTTATGCAACCAATCCAATGTATCTAGTAAAACAAAAAACAAAAAAATGCCTATAAAAGTTCTTGCCAAAATAAACCTCTTATTCTCTAATGTGTCTTTCTGTTGCTCCATAAATAGGACAAACCCGTTGATGATTCAGAGCAACTCAGTCATGAGAAATAGGAGCCACAGAATAGAAGTAGGACAACTAAAAACACAATTTATATCTATATTGAAATCAATAAAGTTATAGATATAGATATACCCTATATGCTTGACTATAAGCTGACCGCATGTTTGGGGGCCAAAGGTATGGATTTTGATATGACCTGTGGATAAATCAAGGGTAAAATATAGGGGTATGCAACAAAGGATGTAAAGGACAGCACAAAGGAAAATGATGCCAAAGAACTTTCAAAATTCCAGCAGGCATAAATGTTTGTTCTAATCTTAAAGGCTGGAGGAAGGGCCAGCCTTGGTGGCGTAGTGGTTAAATGCCAGTATTGCAGCCAAAATGTTGTGAGTTTGATTCTGCAGAGCTCCAGGTTGGCTCAGCCTTCCATCTTTTCATAGAATGGTAAAATAAATACCCAGCTTGTTGGGGGCAATTGGCTAACACATTGCAAACTGCTTAGAGAGTGCCTAGCACTATAAAGTGGTATATAAATGTAAGTGCTATTGCTATTGCTAAAGTATTCAGGAACAGTTGTGATGTTGTTGTTGTTGTTGTTGTTGTTAATACTGTTCAATCAGAGTACATGGTACTTTACAAGTAAAAAGACCACCAAGAGCATTCAGCCCAGTCAAAGGCATACAATTTAATACTCTCTCTCTCACTCTCTCTCTCTCTCTCTCTTATAGACATACACACACATGTGTGCGCACACACACAACACATACCAAGGGGAAAGACAGTGTAATACAAATATTCCATTCTTGAAAAAGTGATGTGAGAAGTCCAGATTGTAGATGGGCACCCCTGGATAGACATGGGGGTTTATTGGCAAGTTTCTTCAGAGGGGGTTTACCACTGCTGTCCACTGTGGCTGAGAGAGCGTGACTTGCCTAAGGTCACCCAGTGGGTTAATATGGCTGAGCTGGGATTTGAACCCTGCTAGCCACAGTAGTAGTCCAACACTCAAGCCATTACACAAAGCTGGCTTATAAAACGATGTTAAACTAAAAGTCCAAAAGCTCTGGAAAACAAGAAAGTTTTTAATTGAAATTAAAAAGCAATGAACAACAATGAAAAACAATGAAGGAAGAAGTCATTCACAAGTATTCAGGGAGGCAATTATGGGAATATGGAGCAGCAAGTGAAAAAGGATGAAGACAAGCCAAGGCAAAGAAAATGCTTGATTGAATGAGAAGCCTATAGCCCCTAGAATATAGAATATAGATTCTGAGCAGGAGAGTGAGAGGGTGGCAGCTCTAAAGACCTCCACCTGAAGATCTTTAAAGACTATTCTACAACATCTGTCTTCCATTCCAGGCTGGCCATGACCCCAAAAGGGAAACATTCCTGTGCTGCTCTTTTTTTTTTTTTTTCTTTTCATTTTTGATGGGCCCTATTTGCTTGTTTAATTCTCATTTCCCAAAGAATTCAATACATGCTACAAATTCAGAGAAGAAGAATGAAGAATGCCCCAGTCAGCATAATGACTATCCAAAGTTATTACCTGTTGTTCAAAGTCTTCTCCCTACCCTCCTCCATTTCTGAAGGTTACAACATAAGAATGAGACACATTCTTCCTTTGGTTTGAGGTTTGCAGTAAGGTCTCATAAACAGAAACACCAATTGGTTTGGAACTTTGTTCCATTGGAGGGCAGGCCATCTCTCTTCAGAACTTCAGTCAAGTCCAGTAGTTCCCAGACTTTGATCCTCCGAATGTTTTGGTCTTCAGCTCCGAGAATTCCAGATTATTGACCAAAGACCAAGGTTTAGGAACCATTGCCAAGCCTATTTATAGTAGGGAAAGGCAGAGAGCAATCTTCCTAGATGTTGTGGGATTGCAAGGCCCAGAATTCCCCAGCATTAGCTGTACTGGTTATGGTTGATGGGAGCTATGGTCTAACACTATTTAGAAGGCTGCATTTTGTCAATCCCTAATGTGTAATGACCCACAAGATATTGGCCATAGTCCTCTTGGGCATTTATGAATACGTAAACCATAGCTACATATTTGTAACTGCTGCATATTCAAGATCACTACATAGAGACCATGAAACTCCCTCAACTCCATGTGCTGATAAGCAGCTACTGTAAGCCGCCTCAGTCCTAGTTGGAATAGGCAGGCTATAAATAAAAGTTTATAATGAAAGTTTATTATTAACAGCAACCTGTTCCTTTGTTGGCTGAGAAGTGGCTGCCTGATGTTCCCATGCCAGATTGAGAACAATCTCTGACACAAGAGGGATTTGTGCCGGGGGTCCTTTTTTACCTGTCATGCCAGAGATCACTTACAGGAAAGGAGCGGGAACATCAGACAGCCATTTCCCAATAGACAAGGGAATGGACTCCTGTCAATCCCAGTAACTGCTTACCAACAAATGGGGT
>NC_056526.1:184137230-184220971 GCF_019175285.1 Sceloporus undulatus | reverse complement strand
TTGGCCAGAACCCATTATGTAGAACCTGGCTACAATCTTCTTGACCTGTGTTGCCCAGAATTGGACAGAGTATTCTTGGTGAGGCCTAACCAAAGCACAAATGTGCCATGCTGGCAGCATACTAGGGTTAAGGGACCATGCGGCAACCGCACACTCCCTAACCCTAGTACGGCACAGCACCATCAAATGGCGGCACCCCACGTATACAGGCGCCGCCATTGTGATGTGATGGAAGCATAGCATCTGCAGGTCATACTGCCATTGTGACGTCATGAGTGTACCATTGGCGCACTTGTACGTCATAAGTACAGCGCAAAAAGAATCCGCTTTTCACAGGTTCTTATTTCTCCGCAGGGAAGCCGCTTGGTTTGGCAGCTGCAGCTTCCCTGTATGGGGAAAAAAGGCACTGGCAGGCCTCCCTTTTTGGGAGGTCTGTACCGCCCCTTTTTTAGCTTTTGTATCACACTGTTAACTCATGTTCAATTTGTGGTCTACTAGGACTCCTAGATCCCTTTCACAAGTACTGTTGTCAAGCAAGGTGTCCTCCATCTTAAGTCTGGGTTTTATTATTATTTTCCCGCTCTCTCACTGGAACAACAATGGCTGTTTGAATTTAAACTTTTTACATTTAACAGTCTATTAGCAGCTGTTCATTGATAGATCACTAACCAGGGTCAGTTATTTCTTTTTAATTGTTTTGTTTTATAATGCAAGAAATACCACTCAGAAACAAATCTTTCAACTAACATAAGTTCAACCGAAGCAACTTGCATTAAAAAAAGCATTTTTTAAAAAAGAACAATAATTATTTAATTAAGTGACCATAACATCTGAATTGCATTTTGCTCCTTAATTTTCTGATTTAGTCCTATATTAGTGTAGTCTTGTACAGCTATATATAGGCTACCAGCTTGTCAGTATAATTCCAAAAGAATTATTCAAATATCTAAATCATATCAAAGCCTGATAATTTTTGGTTGTTAATGTTAGGAAGCATTAAAATATAGTTGATCAAGCTCTCTAATACATGAAATAATGTTTCACAGTATTAACATAATAACCTAGATTCAATTTTTTTTCATTAAAATATTAATGCAAAATAATGGTTTAAACAAACAAAAACAAAAAAACACTTTAAAGCAAAACAAAACTCGACTTTCTCACTGCTGCCACACAACATCCTGAGGTCTTTATTTTTCCAAAGGGACTGAGAAACTTTACATGGAATGGAATGATTTCCAATCTAGAAGGCGTAAAATACATATCCAACAGCCCAGTTCTCATCATTTAGAAAATAAGGAGCTGCCTCAACCTGTTGTTTTTTATTTAGAAATGAAATGATTAAGTTTATAACATTTGCATAATTACTATTTGGCAAACATAGGGTTTTTTGAAGATGAATCACCAGGAAGGTGTCTCATAAGAGGATATCTGATATGTTCTTGAAAAGAATTGAGCTTTGTTGAGAAGAATTTAATTTATTCTCAGCAAGCTTTGAACATTTAGTTTCTATAGCTGGTGAGTGTTCTGTAGTAAGGATGGATTTCGTTTGGTTTATTTCATGAAAACCTTTTCTTAGAAACCATTTCTTGATAATTTCATTTTGTTCATTTCAGTGGTGACTGATGGCTTCCACATTAGCAAACAGGTAGATCTGTTCCGGAGTTTAGTCCAAATTTTAAAGGACCTGCCAAGATACCAAACCCTGTCCCTAAAATCTTGGATACCCCCCTTACAGTTCAGAATAACCCCCCGCTGACATGGGAACTCCCAGAGACTTTTTGTTAAAAACTGTTTTCCAAAATTTACAAAATTCTTCATCAGTTTGATGAAAATAACCTTTTTTTAATGTGGAAGAAAGTAACACTGACAGTAATGCTGTGGGTGCTCAAATCCCATTATATACAATGGGGCAGTACAATTATGTTCCTTATATAAAATTTCAAAAACAAACTGTTTTGGGGATTTTTAAAAAATATTTCCAAACCATGGATGGTTAAATCCATGGATGCAGATGGCTGACTGTACTGTACTGAGAATGGATGTACCTATTAATTTTGGACCATTAAGATGAGTAAGACTTTTGTTTGGCCAGGATATTTTTAAAAACTTTCCAAAACTGGGAATGTCCTTATAAATTTAATGTTAAGAATTTCTGATTGAACAAGTGACAGATTCATAAACAAAAAACCCAAAAGTGACATATTTATCCATTTCTCAGAGTAAGCCTGAGAGTTATGCTAGCTGGCTGTTAACATGAATTTCAGGACCAAACATGCCTGGCCCATTACCAATTTAATAATCATACTAATGAGCATTCCATAAATTCTAACCAACATGGCTTATGGTCAGGGATTTTGAGACTGTAACCCAAACTATTGGAGGCCACCAGACTGTTGGCCCAAGTGTCCATAAAACTGACCTTCAATAACCCAGTGAGAATATATTTAATGTTTATAGTCTCCAATATGTACCAGATAGACCATAGACAGTTAATTTTAACAAGGAAATTGAGTAATTGTTCCAGTATCACCCAAACATTGCACTACTGTAGTAGCTAGAACTTTTGAAAGTAGCTAAGAGAAACTGTTTCAAAAATCTGAATGCAGTGGCACAAGGTACAAATGCCAGCACTTGAATAATACAATTTCTATCCCTTAGTGACACCACACACAAATTACATCTATTCCAACTTTCCCAGTTTGGCAGTCCCATATTTTGTCACCTCACATTTTGGTTGCTTTTTTTTAAAAAAAAAATGTCCCAGTTTCTCTGTCCTCCTCCCACTTTGTCCCCAGCTTACTTCAGTTGCTGCAAACTGATTGCAAAGGACAAAAGTAATGTGCATTCAGTTAACTCAGCATGAGGAAGAGGAGAAAAGGGGAACAGAATTGTGCCCTTACTTGTAGACTCAAGCAAAAGCAAACTCATGCAGCTTCTCCAAGCTTAGGTGTTTTTCCTTATTATTAACCTTTGCCATCTTGACCACCCTCTGATGTTACTTGGCCACATGTGTCCCATTTTGCATCTGTGAAATGTTGGCAGGTATGTAACTGCAATGATAAAAGTAACCAAAACTCACAGTAATGCTACAGGTAGAAAGGCACACACTACAACAGGACTAGCTAGGGCAGATTTCATTCTTTCCTAGCTCAATCTTTATTGCATTATTGCATTGACATATTCCTGCACACAGCCCTGACACATAAGATGTGTGTTTCTCAGTCTTCCTTCACCCTCTTTCCAGTGCCAATGTGGCTAAAAACACAGCCACATAAAGGGAGGGAAGGGGGAAGGTTGGGCAGGCATGGAAAAAAATGTGAAAAGAATCTTCTCTGTCAGAGGTTTTGTTAACTAAGGTTTTGTCTATTCTGACCAGGATAGTCCTGGCCCCACAACTGCCCCAACCTTCTCCCATTGCCTCACCCTCCATTCCTGTGCTGCCACAGTTGTCTGCTCAGGTGTCCCACACAGCTACTGGCACATCAGCCAGTGCCACAGGTCACTCACTTCTGAGGACAGAACAAGGTGCCCAAAGATGATCATATAGCTGGACCCCTCATTCTGATCTCAGAATGAGTGACCCACAGTGGTGGCAGACATGCCTCATGGCTCAGTGGAATGTCTGTGCAGACGGCTTCCATAGAGCAGGAATGGAGAGCTCTGTATCTTCCTAGAAGATACAGAGTAATGGTTATGTTATTTTAATGCAGTTTAAGAGTGTTAAATCCCAGTTGTAGTGCAAAATGTGTCAGATGTCATCTGGACTGCTCACACCAGAACCAGGTTTTGGGATGTAAATTGTCCTAACAGGATGATGCCAGAATGGGGGTGGGGGGGACAAGCCTTTTGGCCCGTGAAGAAAAGTCTAAAATATGCCCACGTTGTCCAACAACAGAGGCATTATGAAGTTGGTAAGGAGCATGAATTGAATGCTGTTGTTGCAATCATGTTCTGCTTGTAGGCTTCCATCTGGTGAGCTCCAGTAAGAAACAGAACTTTGAGCTAAATTGGCTTTGGGTTCTTCTTCCAGAATGGTTCTTCTTTTAGGTGTCAGCTAGTGAGCTCTTCTGGAGCACTGGAACCAGTCCTGGTGAGAAAGCCGAAAAGATCCCTTTCTTACATTATGCTAGTAACCACAGTCTGATAGCACTTTAAATCCTGTGGCTCCATCCCATAGAATCCTGAGTTTCTAGTTTGATTGATGTAGTTAGAATCAATCAACACTACAACACTCCAGTGTTGTAATGCAAAGTCCCAGGGTACAAGTCCCAGGTTCCATAGGATGGAGACATGACAGTTAAAGTGGTATCAAACTGCAATGAATGTGTAGTGTAGATAAACACCTGGAGACATTGAAGACCAATAGGTGAGAGAGCACTCTAGTAGATGGCTCAGCATGGTGGTTCATAAAGGAAACCTCTATATATGCAAAGCATTTTGCGACATTAGTCACATGTTTTACTGATGTTGTTATGGCAAGAGAAGGCATCAGACGTTGGTTCTGCTTTTCACCCAAATTTATGAGTTGGCTGCCATTTGAGAGCAAATGAACTTTCCAAATGAAAGACCAATAACCTTTCCATGCTACTTATAAATAAGGACAAAGCCTTTAAATGCCACAAATACACCTAATTGTTCAGCGTTCCAGAGACATAGAAAGTTCAAGGCCCTTCAGTAATCTCCAAGACAATATTCCCACTGGTATCACATTGCCTGCCATCACGCTAGCTGTGCTATCCAGAAATGACCTTCTATCGACCTGGGATTTCACGACCTCTATCTCATGTTCTCATTAGAGAAAGATTTTTCTAATACTTCTGGCTGTAATGGTGAGAAGAACAATCAGAGAGATCATGCTGAGACTCCTCAAGGAGGGGAAAGCTTTGAGTTGTCATGTAATTGTGATTCTAGATTCAAGTGGGCTAAATTCAGCATGTGGAAATGTTAACTTGTTGGATTACAACTCCTAGAATCCCCAGCCAGTATGGCCATTGGGAAAAGGAGGAAGATGAAGCAAAGGAAAGTGATGCCAAAGAACTTACAAAATTCTAGCAGGCACAACTGTCTGTGCTCATCTTAAAGGCTGGATGGATGAGAGAGGAGAAGGGATTGGTGCTTCTTTTAGATGCTCCCAGGATGGACTAAGCACTCGCCTTTTGCCACTCTACTCACAGAAGAGGTTCCATTTTTTTTTTTTAAAAAAAAAGAGCTAAAGTACAGTACTTACATAGACCCATGGATATGTCCATCCAGGCTTTGGGGTCAGGTTTTTGATTAACATTTCTTTACTTATACATGAGTATATTCAGTATTTTTATTTGTTTTATTTATATATTTCCAGGATTCATATCCCACAGTAGTTGCACTTCACTCTTCCCAATTCCAAGGTGAATATGAAGGCTGGAAATCCTCTAACTGGAGCACATACTTTGGCAAGGGTAATGAGAAGAACTCTACTATGACACACTGGTAACAAAGCAGGCTTAAAAAACAAACAAATCTGCCCTTATCCCACTAACACACACAAGACACTTTGTATTGTTGGGTAAGAAAAGACAATATTTCTTTTCAGGCACCTTTTTCTTGGTTCTTTGTGACAGATCTTTTAACTTTAGGCACTTTCTCTTGGAAACATCAGTGAACAAGAGTGTGAGAAGAAACTGGATGTACGTCAGATCAAAGCATGTGGTAATGTGTCATAATTACAAAATGCCAGCCAAAACATTGAGAGACTTATCTTCAGCAGCCAAGGTCAGTCCAATATTTCCAGTGGGAAAAGGGATATTCACACACTTCCATGGATGAATACACAACACCTACTTAGGCAAGGGGACAAGGCTAACCTGCCATCATCAATTCTGCTGGGAGTCAACACATAGACTGTTCGAAAGCTAAACTGTAGAGGTTACAAGTGGCAGTCAGGCCCTAGCTGGATAGAAGAGCTTGTTTGATTCCTTCCTTCCTTCCTTCCTTCCTTCCTTCCTTCCTTCCTTCCACCTTTTTTCTTCCTATTATTGTCAGTCTTTCTTCCTGCATTGGCAGACTGAGCTCTTCCCCCACTTTAACTTGCTCTGGCAACATCCTATGGGTTTCTGAATTTGTAGTTAAGGGAGGAGTATATATATTTTCCCCTCCTTTTCCCTTCTCTTGTGTATCTTATCTTATATACTCATCCCTCTCCATTCACGGATTTCCCATTTGTGGTTTTGAGTTTCTGCAGATGGCAAGCCAGGAGGGACAAAATGGCATGTGTGGGAGCTTGCCGTCACTATAGTCAATGGGGCTTGACTATCTACATTTTTCCTCTTTCCCAGGGGGGATCCTGTATGGATCCCCCGCGAACGGAGGGGATGACTGTATGTCTAAAAGGAGGGCCTGGTTGTCACCTCCATCCTTTTTTTCTTTGCAAAATTGATGTGAACTGCTTTGGCCTTGCCTGAAAAGTTTGAGAAACTAAAAGAAATAGCAGGAAATACCCTACTCCTGTCTTTAAATACCCTACTCCTATTCCAATGGAAGTAAGGTAAAAATGGGACCAGTGGCCCTTTCACATTACACAGTTATAGGATTTTGGTTCATCTTAAATGCCATGGGTACGTCCTGTGGAATCCTGGAGCATGTAGTCTGGTGAGACACTAGAGCTCTGGGCAGAAACCCTGAAAGAGCCCTCCCTTTACTACAAATACCAGAAACCTATAGGATGTTTCAGTTGGAAGTTAAAGTGGAATCATAATGCTTTAACTGTGTAGTGTGGAAGGGCCTCTAGTACTGTCTCAAGACAAGTGAGACTAACTGAAATAAAGAAGCTGGCAGCATGAGCTTTCATGCAGCCAACTTGTTTATTTAAGTTAGTCTCAAAGGTGCTACAAGATCTCTCCACATACTGATTCTACAGACTAACATGGCTATATCTTTGAATTCTGTCTCATGATAAGGTACTTTATCATTCACAAGCAAAACAAAGGCAATAATAGGTCACATCCACTTTTATGCAAGTCATCAGAACCTGAACTTGCACAAGGGGATGTTCTGCACTCTTCCAAAATATTCTACTTGGCCAAAATATTCTACTTTTAAAGGTCCTGCAAAATAAAGACAGACCACTTTTCGAGTAATGGAAAGTAAAACTACCAACTTACTTTGTCACAGAAGCAGAAATGGTGCGTGCATGTCTTTGGTACATTTCATTTGCAGTAGTATTTCAAGATCCAAAGCTAAATGAACACAAAGTCAAATAACGGATCTCAGTTAGCCATTCACCCAGTAGCTGTGGCAGCAGTTTATGCTAGAGCAGCTCTTGAAAAGTGAGATTCCATTCTATTCTATTCCATTTTATTCTATTCTGTTCTGATATAGAGCAGCATTTGAACTAGATATGTTCCTCATGTGTAAAGATATATATTTTTAATACCAAAGTCATGAGGGCCCATGCCATAGTATTTCCAGTTTCTATACATGATTATGAAAGCCATACAGTTAAGAAGGCTGAAAGGAAGATAATAAACTCTTTTAGAATGTAATGCAAGAGGAGAGTTCTGCAGATAACATGGACTGCCAGAAGGATAAAGTAATGGGTCTCAGAGCAAACTGAGCCTGAACTCTGAATAGAAGCCAACAGTTATTGCATTTTGGATCCAGTCTGGTGTATTGTTTTGAGCATTGGACTAGACCAGATTTCAAATCCTTGCTGTACCATGGAAACCCACCTTAACTTGCTAACTTGGGCACGTCATACTCTCTCAGCCTTAGAGGAGGGCGAAGGCAGACCCTCCCCAGAACAAATCTTGCCATGGTAGAGTTGCCTTGGGGTTGCCAGTAGTTGGGAATGAGGAGATAAATATGCATAGCCCATGTCTCTCTATCAAAGTAACAAAAATTGTAGGGAGAGGAACACTTGAATAAGGCTTTTCCCCTCCAGTATCTATATAGTACTTGGTGTTGTTGATGCATGAATATAAATAGCCCTGAATAATTAATATCAGATAACATCAACTGTGGCAATGATTCATAATTAAGGGCATTATCAAGGTGAGTTATATGCTGAAGCAGAAATCACTGGGATCAGCATCATGATTCAAAAGGAACCAAAGGTCTGCTCCCAGCACAGTTTCTGACCCTGCTAAAAAGTATCTGTATTGATTTTTTCCCTTTTAAAAGCAAATTTAATCACCTATGAATTCCATGCACCTGGTTATGTTTGTGCCAGTGTCTACTGTAATGATAACAAATTGCTTTATTTTTGACTCATTAAAATCAGCCTAGATAGAAACAACTATAGATAGATAGATACACATATGCCCTTAAGGACTCCAGCATTTAAGGGCATGATTCATGATTTGGGAAGGCTTCCAGGCTAGTAAAAGGAAGCATATTAGGCACACCTATGCTGGTGATTATATATAATGGGAGGTAATTTAATCAAAGGACTTTGGAGTTAAAAGTTGTGCAGTTTAGCTGTAGAATGAGGATTTAAAAAAAAAACCAACAACCCATCCACTCCAATGAAAAAGTTAGAATGTTCATAATCTAGTCAATAGTAGCAGTGCTATTGTTAGTTTCTATCCTACAGTTAGTTTCAACAGAAGGCCCACTGAATCAATGGAATTTATCTACATGTTAACGCACCATTTAACAATTGATTCAATGAGCTGATTCTACTTAGGGCCAACCCAATAGGATGCATACCAAGAAAAGCCAACTTGCATGCCCATAGAAGGGAATATTGGTTAAGTAGGCCCATCATGCCAGATATCAATGGTTGGTAAGATTGCACAGTGACCAGGGCCAGACCATTGAGGAGTCAGAGCTGTCATCTTCTCCAGCATTATAACCATGTTAGAACCAAGTTGAAATATTCATCTTGAAGTGGGATGGGGTTGTTGGGGTGAAAAGGAAGGCCTAATACAGGGGTTATTCATATGGCAGTAAAATTGTCTAGAAAGTTCTGGAAGGGCCTTCCAGTTGGATCATTTTTGGACTCTCCTCACCATGTTGTGGGTGAACTGCATTTCCAGTACTAGAACCAATCCAGGACATTATGGGAGGAAAAGGTGGCAGCCTTCACTGGGTACCAGCATTTTTCTCCCACAATGATTATTATCTTGGAGGAAAAGACAAAGTCCACTTCAACAAAACAGACCATTTCTGTACCAAGAAAGACTGGATATTTCACACGGAGAGGTTTTCCCTGCAGAAGATGTTGCACATTTTTGCCCCAAAACAGAATGACTATGTCGTGGTATAGACCGCCAAAAAGGGGCAGCCCGCTGGCACCTGTTTTTCTGCCAGAGGGAAGCCGCAGCCGCCAAACTGCGGCTTCCCACCAGTGGAAAAATAACCCTCAAAAAGCAGGTTGTTTTTATGCCGTGGAGCTTACGTGACAATGGCAGCACCCATGTATACAGGGCGCCGCCATTGTTACACCCTCGTCACGTGCTAGGGTTTAGGGGCATGTGGGTGCACTGCTCCGAGGCAACCCTAGCACATGATGAGCATGTCATGAAAGGCCCATCTGTTCCGGGCCTGTGTTATTAAACATTGATGTGCATGTGCATTGCCTGAACAAGCAGACTGCATATGTATTTAGCTGTGCATTTGTTTGCACAATATGGCAATTTATCCAATGAGTTTGGATTGCAAAATGGCCACATAACTCCATGAGCATAAAGTTATGCTCTGTCTGCTTGATGTCACAAAATCTTGTGTCAGTACAGGAGGCCCCGGCCTTCAATTATCTCTTGTTCCTGTCCCTGAACTCTCAAGAATTAAGAGTATAGTAATCAGAAAACTCATCAGAAAAAAGTGAAGTAGGTCTTGGAAAGCTATACACCTCGCCGCATAATGTTCACCATAAACTGCTTGTTCTGTCCCTCATTTACCTTCTCAACCTCCCAGAAGCCTCTTTCTCTGGTAGACCATTCTGGTTTGTGCTCCCAAACAGATATCCTAGGCAGAATACCTACACAGTGGCCTAGATCTTTGAAACCACTTCTCAAGAGTCCATTCATATCTTTGCTTTAACCCTTTCAGCCTTCAACCCCTCACTGAAATGAAACTTCACTGTCCAACAATGGAATGGACAGCTTCAGAGGGTCATGGACTCTCTTTCTTTGAAGGTTCAAAAGAGGTTGAATCACTTTAGTTATGTATTCTTGCATGGGAGGGGTTTTTGCTTTAGCTGTGGGTTCTTGCACAGGAGAGGGTCAGACTAGTCCCTGTCAGCTTTGTAAGTCTATAATCGTAACTATAAGTAACTTTTCATCTGGTAGTGATATTTTCTTGGATGACTGAGCGAGCATCTAGTAAGGCCCTCTAGATGCTATGTCTGAAACATCCACCATCCCTCACCAAGATCTATGCTGGCAACAGATGATAGGAGATATAATCCAATAACAACTGAATGTTCTCCACACTCACTGCATTAGGTCTTTTCATGGATGATGACAATGAAGATGTATTATTCCCATGATCTGCTTTCAGGTACCTTGATATCAAGGCTGGGTGAGGAGAGAAGCAAGAGAGTACCCAATGTGCCTCAAATTATGCAATTGTGCTTCTCCCTGAGTGCAGTGGAAAGGAAACAATAGCAATAGCATGTTAAGTAACCCAAATAAGCCTTACTAAACCTGGGAAAAAGGATCAACTACAGATTTCAAGAGCTAGATCTGAAGTCAACTCTTTAATCCACTTAGGTCCCTTGTCACAAAAGCCTCACACACTGGCGGGGATTTTCTAAATACCTTTGGGAACAAGAGCAGTTTATATGTGTGTGTGTGTGTGTGTGTGTGAGAGAGAGAGAGAGAGAGAGAGAGAGAGAGATTTGCTTAGGCACACATTAAACCATGAGAAGGTGAAACATGCCTCTTTTCCCACCGTGTTTAAAGAGAAGTGCATGAAGGCAGAGCAGAATAACATTCAATGGGCTCTGATCCATCAAGAGTCATGAACAACTTCTAGGTGTTCAACTCAAATGAAAGGACATTTCAGCCACCTTGAAAGGGCTAGATGGGAATCCCAAAACATTATAGGTTTGTATACAGAGGCAAAGCTGGAATCCTGTTGGCTAATCCCAGCTAGATACCCATCGAATCTATTGTTGGATGGTGAGTCAACTCATAGCTAAATTCTATTGATTCATTGGTTCTGCTCTGGTTTGCACTAACAATACAGTTTAGGCTGCATCTGAGGGTCTCTGCATATGGATTTCTCTTAAGATCAGATGCTTCAGAAAGTTCTGATAGCACAAGCTTCTGACAGTCTTTTTGTTGTTGTTTTGTTCTCATTCACTCACACAGGTTTGAGGAACTTAGGTTGCACATGTGACCACTCTGGCCAGAATAATGTTCATACCTTATTTAATATTTATTTATATCCCACCTTTCCCCCAATATGAGACCCAAGGAGGCTTATAATACATGAATCTTCTGCATGCATAAGTTCCCCTACAGAAGCACTTGTGCATGTTTTGTTCCATGCAGAACATCTATGTTTACTTCAGGGGCCCAAAACCAGATGTGCACACATGATATTATTGTGCATGCAGATGTGAACTGGGTTGTACATTTGATTGCACATGATCTTGGTTCAGTTGTACAGGTTGTGTGCATGTACCAGAGGGATGCAATGTAAAATTCTTTTTCTTGCCCAGAAAATACTGGCTGGTAACCTACATAGTATTTATGGTTTCATAAGCCAAAATTAACACTTTTGGAATGTAACAATTAGGATTTACATTTACAGTCATTGCACCTTTGCCACAGCCAACAGTGATCCCCAAACCCAACTTTTGAAGTCAGTCAGAAATACAACAGGATTTCTGAAATGCATCTACAACAGGCATGACTGTAAGATCATGTCACAAATGCTTGTTGCATCATGCTCCCAATGCAGGATCTTAGCCACTATTTTCTGTGCAAAACAACTGCATGCAAATTTGGCACAGAATAAGGTCCCAACTCCAGCATTGTCTCCCCAACATTTTCCAGGCAGAAAATAAAATTTCATGAAAATAGAGAAAGGCAACAGCAAAACTCCTCTGACTAAATCTTGCCAAGAAATTTCTGTGATAGCTTTGCTATAAGTTGGAGTTGATATGAAAACACATAACAGCAAGTCCCACTTATCTTTTTGTGTTGCTTAATGGGCTTGAAATTGGATTGCCTGGATTTTACCGGTCTTTGTTTCCCAGTCCTGACACACAGTCTGTTTGTACTAATATCCCTCTATGCCATCTTAACTGACAACAAAGGTAAAGAAAAAATGCATGCCTGTGACTCTAACATGGTCATTTTTTTCTTCTCCTGTCTGATTTTTAACACCTTTGCCTGATGAAGAAGCCAAAAGTTTCAAAAGCTTGCATTATGTATTTTATGCATTTTGGTTGATCTCATAAACGTGTCATTATTTGGGAGATTTTAGATTTTGGTGTGTTTTGCTGCACGGCCGACAGGACTACCCCAAATATGTTTCCTTTCTTTTAAAACAAATCCACTAGAGGGTGCTCCATTAACAGCATAAAACGTCTTTTTCTTTTTGACTTTCCTGGATGTTATGAGAGCCATGTGTCTTTGTTCCATCGTCTTCATAATGCCTGTGTATGTATGGGCCTTCAAGTCACCAGTCTACTTAAGGCAACTGCATGAATTTCAAAGCATTTTCTTAGGCAAAGTATACTTAGAGGTGGTTTTTCCAGTTCATTCTCTGAAATATAGCCCACAGCAGCTGGGATTTGTAATGTCTAGACAGAGACAACCCAAGATGTGGCCCATCCAAGTGCCCTGAGCATCCTCTTTCCCCAGCTATTTTTAGTGTAATTTGGGATGATGAATTCAAAAAAACACAGTAAAAATGTTGAACCGTACACAGTTCTTTCTGCTGCTCCAGAGAATAGGACCTGGAGCAATGGATGCAATCTCCAGGAAAAGAGATTCCACCTCAACATTAGGAGGAACTTCCTGACAGTAAGCGCTGTTCGACAGTGGAACACACTCCTTCCTCGGAGTGTAGTAGAGTCTCCTTCCTTGGAGGTCTTTAAGCAGAGGCTGGATGGCCATCTGTTGGGGATGCTTTGATTAGATTTCCTGCATGGCAAGGGATTGAACTGGATGGCCCTTGCGGTCTTTTCCAACTCTATGAGGCATTACAAACCGCCGCTTTGTGGCGGTCTCCCGGCACTGCTGTTTGCTCCGTGAGGGAGCCGCCGCAGCCAAACCGCGTGGCTCCCTTATGGAGCAAAAAAGAAGCTCCAAAATGGAGCTTCTTCTGGCGGTGCGCTAATGACGCCGCGAGGCACCAATGGCACACTCGCGACGTCATTAGCGCCACATGACGTGTGGACACACAGCGTCCATTACGTCAAGATGGCGGTGGCCGTGTGGAACAGCCGCCGCCATTTGTTACGGACAGAGACGCCCCTTTTTTAAACTGGGATGTCCTGAGGACATCCCAAGTGGCGGTTTGCAACCCGCCTATGATTCTATGATTCTTTCACAAATTCAATATTTTTTATCAATTCAGTTATCATTCATCTTCTGTTAAGTGCTTTTCAACAGATTTTGGGGTTTCATATCAGTGAATCAAAAGAAATCTATTAGGAGATTTCTAATAGATGAAATTATCAACCCGACCTGTCATAAAGAAGGTGTATTTCATTTTGTGGGATAATTCTTTGCAGGATCATTTCATTCAGTTACATATTGCAATAATAGAAACATCAAAGTAAGTTGTGAAAAAACTACATGATGGAGCAAATCTGAGTTCATTTTTGGATTTAGAATGCCTAATTTCTATAAAAGCAGTACACATTTTGTAAAAGTTTTCATGATCCTTAATTTTACAAGCCTGTGTAATCAGTGATGTTTTTGAGCACTGGACTACAACTCTGGAAACCAGGGTGCAAATGTCCTTTGCCATCTTGATCACACTCTAATTTTGCTTGGAGACATACCTTTTAGTTAAAAGGCATTATAAATAAATGCTATGGTTGTTGAATTCAAAAACATAGCTGCATTAGTCTGGGAAATAAGTATGCAAAGGGATCTTGTAGCACCTTTGAGACTAACTGAAACAAAGAAGCTGGTAGCATGAGTTTTGTAGACTTGAGTCTACTTCCTCAGATGTTGTTGTTATTGTTGTTGAAGTTGTTGTTATTGTTGTTACTTTATCTGTAAAACCTTGGGGGGAGTATGCCTTGTAGAAGCCTGTCTGATGTGGCCTCACAAGTCTTATGCTGGCTGGCAATAAGGTTGCAAGAGTTCCAAAGTAACTTTTCTCTTTGTTGGCCAGCCACCAATTTGCTAACTGCCAGACAAGAGTCATAAAGGAGGGTGGAAATGTACATAGTAAGATCTGATAACATACTTTGCAACTTAGCCAGTAACTTGATTCTAAGCAGTAACACCCAGGCCAGAGAAGAAAGAACTCAGTACATGGCTGGACATTTAAAGCACTAGCCCTGTGACACCTGAAGGACTTATCAGGGATATTAACACCAGTTCCTAATTGCCAACTTTGCATGTCATAAATTTCAACCACCTCTTACTGATATTTCAAAACTGGCAACCCTGTATACACTTACACTTTAGGGCTTTTTATTATTATTTTTAAAGTAGGCCTTCTATTTGAGACTCTTGTACGCAGACTAGATCACAAAAGCCAACATCCCACAAGTCTGGGATCTGAGCCAATAATAAACCTACAAACAATATTCATCACCAGCTTATCCACAGATTCCCTGGTCCTGTCTGCACTTCCATTAATGTTAATTATTCATGAAAAGGAGCCATTTGGCTTCTCCAGATCCCCTCCAGGAGATAATTAGAACTGTGCAGGTGATAGCAGATACCTAGCCATTAAATAAATTACATCTCTGAAAGGCATCTCACAAAGCCACTGTGTATTTTCTTTCTCTTTCTTTCTCATGTCAAATCCTTCCCCCTAAACCATCTTTTCTATCAAAACCATCCACTTAACCCCTCATGTCTTATCCCCAGCTAATTCACACCATAATTCCATATAAATCCATGGACGAACCTGTATGGTGTCGCAGTTAGAAGGTTGGATTGGAATTTGGAAGGTTTGGACTCCATTCCCCACTGAGCTATGAAACTCTTTTGAGTCTCCACCTGGCCTTGGTAAAGCCATTGTCTTTCAGCTGGGCCTACCTCACAGAGCTGTTGTGATGATAAACTGAGAAGGAGGAGAGCTGTGTGTGTTGCCAATTGAAGGGAAGAAGTAACTAATACATATTTGTCATCCCCACCCCCACCCCACACACACACACCCAAATCAGTCTTTGTTATCTTTTACTCATTCTGTTTCCTCCATCTCACCTTTTCCATTTCCTTCACTGCAAAAACAAAAACAAAAACAGATACACAGTACTTTCAGCATCAAGAACCTTTCATTATTTGAATATGTATAAAAGAAGGATATGGTCAGGTAGGAATGATATTGACCAATTTATTTATGTATATTTTGTAGAAATATTGGCTGAGATCCTACAATGCAGTTGTTGTTATTTGCTGCCAAGTCAACTTTGGCATATGGTGACCCAACCGCCCTGCTCAGGTCTTGCAAACTTAAATCTGTGATTTCCTTGATGGAAGCAATCCACCTGTCTTCCTCTTTTCCTTGCTACCTGCACTTTTCCAAGCATTATTAACTTTTCCAATGAATCGTGTTGTCTCATGATAGATGGGGATGATAGAAACTGATGTAAAAGAGATGAGAGAACATTAATACGGCTTTCTTGTATAAAAATGCATTTTATTTTGTATATTCTTTTCCACTCAGAATCCAAAGCTGGGGGGAGGGAGTGCTTTCTGGACAACTGAATGGCTGAGAGCATTTCATCAGTTAAAGAACATGTGGGGGGGAATTATGTTTTATTTACACACCACCAGTTTTGACATTCAGAATAAGAATCATCTCTTTGGGATGGAAAACTTTATCATCTTTCTTATTAAAGTGTGATTTCTGCATACATTCCTACACGCACACAAAAAAGAGCACCTGCCATAGCATCTAATTCATGATACTGAAGCCAATGGATCAGGTTACCCAGAGTTTCATATCCTTGATAAATGGGCTAGTCTCACAACAAAGCCTCATTTGCTCAAAAGTTCAAGAAGTGACTTTCAGAGGGACTTTGATTACAGATAGGCCTTGTGTTCCATCTGCATGACTCTGTGCCATCTCAGTTTTATAGCAGGGATGATTAAGATACAGGAAAGGGTAAGCAAAGTAATCTTAGGGCTGTGGATCATCTCCCTGATGAAGAAAGGCTTAAATAATTAGGACTTTTCCCAGTGGAACAGATGTTCTGAAACGGCTCAACTCCAGTTAACACTTTCTCTCCAACTGATGATACACCTGAGATATCACATACCCTCCAGCAGTTCAGAGATAAAATGGATACATGTGGCCAAAAAACATCAGAGTGTGGTCAAGATGGTAAAAGTTATTAATGAAGAAGTAAAGACCAACTAAGAGAGGCTGCAGCAGCTTGCTTTTTCCTGAGTGTGCAAGGAAGGGCAAGATTCCACCCTCTCATCCCCCACTGAGTTGACTTGCACAGTTTGACACCACTGAAGTAAGCCAAGCATAAAGAGGGAAAATATGGAGAGGAGCAAGAAACTAGGACACTTTAAAAGCAACTGAAAAAGTAGGATGACAGAGGATTAATCAGGACTGTTTCCATCAAATTGGGGCAGTTAGAGGGTATGAGATCCTGGATTTGGTGATGCAGCTATATTTCACAAGAAGTAACTGATAAAACCACCTCTGAGTATTCCTTAACTAAATATGAAATCCATGGGATCACAATACATTGACAGGTAACCTGAAGACACATATATACACACACACATACAAGTCAATAGGGCTTGAAAGTAAATTGGAACTTAGGCAGTATAGTTCTTTTAAGACCAATGTTACATGGTTTCTAAAAGGAACACCCATCACCAGTCTGGCTGTTGCAGTTTGCACTAGCTGCAGCTTCCAAACATTTTTCAAGAGTAGCCCCACATAAAGCACTTTACAGTAGTCTAATTGGACGGTTTCTAAAGTATAAACTGCTGTGGCCCGATCGGTCAATATAAATTGTGTGCGGTGATGTGTGGGTATAGGTATATGAATTTGTATGTGCAGAGAGACGATAGACATCTATCTATCTGCTGGTCCACTGTCTGTCTTCTGGCCTAGAATGATAGAATTGAAAATATTTACTTTGTAGGTAATCACTTCATCCATATGGGTTTCAAACCATCCCAAGAAAAGTGTACGTATTTTGCTATATTTATCCTTTTGCAAACATAATTGCATAATTGGGGGGGAGATTGGATCCCAAGGCACTGGCCACCTTGTCATTCACTGACCAGGTTGCTAATATTTAATAAAATACCCTTTCAACTCTCCGCCACTCTCTTGTTCTTATTTATTTTTCTTAGGTAAAATGCATGAGAGATAACATTCCTCTTTTTTTCCCCTGAAGGGAAATAATAACTTCCATCTCTTCAAGTGGAAAATATTTTCTTTTATGGTGACTACAAATGTCCATGTGTGTTTGCTTTACAAGAACAGACGATATCGTGATCAATCCTGAACACGTGAGGCCAAGAGGCAGGAGGCTGTTTTTATTCTTTTGAGCCTTATTTATGAACAACAACCCTTCTTATGTTCACCAAATGTAGATGGAGCTCTGTGAAGAAACTGACTTCTATAGGGTGTTGACTCTTCATTCCACTATGTTGGCCAGTCACTCTTCTGTAATAGAGGGAAATGTTTTCCTATATTCAAAGTAGAACTTACATTATTGAGATGGGGAACAGTTCAGAGGCAAGAAAGGAGATGTTTGCCCCAGGATGATGTAATCAAAAATTGGGCCTTCAAATGTTGATCCACTTTTTGGATCAGTAATTGAATACCTATGGATTCTCCCAGTTGGCAAGTCACTCCAGCATTCCCGGTTGTGCAGTCCAAAGGCTTCTTCACTGGATCAGGAAACTGACATTGTTGTTCATGCAACCAAAGACTGGTTGACTGAGTGACTGAATTAATATCCTGTCTTTCTCCTAGTACCAAGATCCAAGGCAGATTGCAACATATTATAAAAGCACATCTAAAATCTTATTCATACAAAAGTTAAAGTTAAATTAACTGTCTTGTTGAAAATGCAAAGTTAAAACAGTTTACAAGCACATGAAAAAATAGTTCGAAAAAGAGAGATAAAAGCACACCACACTACCCTTAAAAAAACTTTCTGCCACATGAGTTATGCGTGAAATAAAAAAGGATTTGCCATTTGCAAAAGAGAACACAGAGGAGACTCGGGAGCATTCTCAACAAATGTTCCTGGGATGGTGGTGGGACCAAGAGAAAGACCTCTCTTAAGAATTCTAAAACTCTGACCTGGTAGAGATGGTCTTTCAGATTGTTTGGACCCAAGGTGTGCAAGTTGGTGCATAACTACTCATCAATGTCTTTAAAGTACCATTGACAGTCATAACCAGAACTTTAAATGACTGGTAGCCTGTGGTCCATTTGCTTCCACTCACGCTATTGCAGCCTCATTATTACAGGAAGATAACTTGATACAGGTAACTATGTTGCTGGTAACCAAGGACAGCTGGTGGCTATAATATCAGTGGGGTGCTAAATCTGCTCCAGGTTTCAGTTCAGACTCCAAAGGAACAGTCCAAGGTGCTGAATACTATCCTCCAGCTGTAGTCAGTTCCTTTAAAATCTGGAGCAGATTCACTGTTCTAAGAATGCTGGACCCACCCACCAGCTGTAACTCATTACATCCCACCTCTGAGGAGCTCTGTGGGATGTAACGTGCATCTCAAAATGAAGAGACTGTATTAATAAAGACTGATGCCTCTCCCCATTCTAGCTTTCTGTTTACATGAAGTCCCCCCTTCCATTCTCAGCTCTCTCAACTCTGTCTTTTGGAGCTTGTTTGCCCCAAACATGGGGGGAATGATGTAGTGGAAGGAATATATGCAATTGAATGTTTTGCCTGAATTGGAGCTAATTTTTTTCCATAACCTAGCCATGCACTGAACTAGGAAATTAGACCTTCCCAGAGGACACATGATGAAAGAGCTGTAATGCATTCAGCATCAACAAATGAAAGCTCATTTATCTTTTCACACATGAGATTCTTGCATCTTGCCTTAGTTACATCCCACTTGGATTATTGTAACATGGTCTATGCAGAGTTGCCTTTGAAAAGTGTCCAGAAACTACAGCAGGGCCAAAAAGTTGCAACCAGATTGTTAACTGTGGTTGACTATAAGGTGCACACAACTCTCTTGTTGTAACAACTCCACTGGATGCCAAATCACATCTGGGCAAAATTCAAAGTGTTAGTTAAAACCCTATACCCTAGAGGACAGGATCAAAATTCAAAATGACCTGAATAGACTAGAAAGCTGGGCCAAAGCTAACAAAATGAACTTCAACAGGGAGAAATGTAAGGTACTGCACTTAGGGCAGAAAAATGAAATGCACAGATATAGGATGGGCTGAACAAGACTATATGTGAAAGGGATGTAGGAGCCCAAGTAGACCATAAGCTGAACATGAATCAACAGTGTGATGCGGCAGCTAAAAAGGCCCATGCAATTTTAGGTGTACCAATAAAAGTATAGTGTCTAGATCAAGGGAAATGATAGTGCCACTCTATTCAGCTTTGATCAGGCCACATCTGGAATATTGTGTCCAGTTCTGGGCACCACAATTAAAAAAAGACATCAAGAAACTGGAGCGTGTCCAGAGGAGGGCGACTAAAATTGTGAAGGGTCTGGTCTGGAAACCATGCCCTATGAGGAATGACTTAAGGAGCTGGGGATGTTTAGCCTGGAGAAGAGAAGGTTAAGGGGTGATATGATAGCCCTGTTTAAGTATTTGAAGGGATGTCATATTGAGGAGGGAACAAGCTTGTTTTCTGCTGCTCCAAAGAATAGGACCTGGATCAATAGATGCAGGCTATAGGAAAAGAGATTCCACCTCAACATTAGGAGGAACTTCCTGACAGTAAGGGCTGTTCGATAGTGGAACACTCTTCCTCGGAGAGTGGTGAAGTCTCCTTCTTTGGAGGTCTTTAAGCAGAGGCTGGATGGCCATCTGTCGGGGATACTTTGATTAGGAGTTCCTTAAGGCAGGGGGTTGGACTGGATAGCCCTTGCAGTCTCTTCCAACTACATGATTCTTTGATTCTATAAGTTTCAAGTCCAGGTTTTCTCAAGGACCAGTATCTCCCATAGTAGAGTACCCATGTTTTGAGCTCCTCTGCAGTGAGACTTTTCTCTGTCTCACCAACCTCACAGATAACACTGGTGAGAAAATGGGAGAGGGCCTTCTGGGTGGCTATTCCTGGCACTGGAATTCCCTTCTGAGACAGGTTAGATGGGCATGCTCCTTGCTATCTTTCCAAAAACAGGCTAAGAGTTTTTTGGGTTTTTTTTAATGTCAACAAGCCTTTGAAGGCTGACTGCTCAAGGGAAGAGGGCCTTGCAGATCTGTGCTGAACTGTCTTTTATTTGCTGGTTTTCATAGCTGTGTTTTTAAGTTGTTTTAATTTTTGGCTCATTTAATCCTTTTTTAAACTTTTGTACTTGGTATATTTTATAGCTGTGTTTCTTCTAATGGTTGCAAGCTGTCTTGAGTCCCAGACTATGAAAAAGATGGTATATAAATGAATATGATGACCACGATTTTATACTGCAGTCTGTATTGTGTAGCTTTATGCATACTTAGCTGTGTAGCAGATGCACTAAGGAACCCTTCCTGGTTAATTGTGAAGATGTGAACTGAAGAATTGTCAAGGTCACTAGCAAGTGTCTGGATGCACACCTGGCTGTACTAATTTGCATCAAAATTCCCTACCTGGCATTCTGATACACCATTGGTCCCATTGTGCATCAGTTCTGTTATACATCAGTCCTTTAGTACATCACTCCCAATGTCCATTTGGCCCTTTTATTCATCAGTCTCAATGTGCATAGCTCCTGTTGGGCATTGGGTCCCATTGCATATTGATCCTGTTGTGCATTGGTTCTGTTGTACATCAGTCCCAATGTCCATTTGATCCTGTTTTGCATCGGTCCCATTGAACACTGGGTCCCATTATATATCACTCCCACTGTTGCATTTATACTATTGTGCATCAGTCCCAATGTGCAATGGTCATTATTCCAGCTTGCCTCATAGTAATATAACTGCAGCCCTGTGCTGAATATGGACATTGTGAAACTGCTTGATTATGTTTCCTGCAGATGTAAGTGTAGATGTAAGGCCCCAGGTGAATTTGGGCAGCTAACAAAAGCAACAATAAGTAATAGTGACAGTAACTTAGAGGGAACAAGAACCTGGAATAGGTGGCAGGGGAGATTATTGTTCCTGTTTATCAAAAAAGCCCTATCACTTTGACAATGGTGTAGTGAGCACTGGCTCCACTACGACATTGGGAACTCAGTGTAAATGGGGTGACACACAAATGTCATAAATGAATAAACTGCTCTCTCTCTCTCCTTCCTTAAAATGGGAATATTCAGCTGTTGAGTATAACTCTGCAGCAGTCCATCAGCGTGACAACTCACTTAATCTGCCTTGACAAACATGGCAATCAACAGCCCTCCTGTCCTGGGGAGAATGACATTTTTCTCATAAGGTCATGTGAGTGGCATTTGACATTCATACATATGGTTTCGGTCAAAGCATAAAAGGATTGTTGGCCAGCCAAGTTAATTTCCTAGTAACAACATAGTGCCTGTTGCATCCAGCTGTCTCCTTGCAAACAAGAAAGAGCACCTTTTTGTTTCTCCTAGCAGGGATAATTCAATGCTAAGGTCAACTGGAAACCCAGGCTCCTCAGAATGGAAACTAGCTGTAGGTAACAACTGGGAGAATCATGGCTTCATTTTGTGCTACCTGGCAAAGGGAAGGAGTGACAAATGAAATCTATTATGTGACAATACAACTGATGCCCTAGTTGCTCATTAAAGGTGAATAAACATAAAGCTATATGAATCAGATGCACTTTGAGAAGGGTAGGAGGTTTAATAGAGTACAGAGCACTAACAAGAAGGGAAGGAAGGGAAGGAAAGGAAAGGAAGCAAACTACAAAGAGCCAGCATGGTGGAATGGTGTGAGCATTGGGCTCTGAATGTGGGAACCTGGGTCCAAATCCCTGCTCGGATGCAAAGACCCACAGGGTGACCTTGGGCATATTGCACTCTCTCAGCCTTAGAGGAAGAGGGTCCTCCTCTGAGTGGATCTTGCCAAGATAATGCTATGATACGGTCCCCATGCCACAGAAACGACTTGGCACACAGAACACAAAATGTTAGGAATAATGGAGAACCTGAAACTTTTATACAGCAACAATCTGTCCCTTTACTTCATATGTCAATTCAACCAGCTACTCATGCAGGTTTGTGGAATGATGTTTTGTCACATGATAGTTGATATATTTGAGTCAGCTCTGTGATGATTCTGATTGTCAGGTGACTCAGATGTTCCTGTTCAAATTTTTTCTCTCTCTTGTTTTCCCTTGAACATTAAAAAACTGGGGTGGGGGAAAAAGAGTAATTTGTTCTTTAATGTAAATCAATATTGCGTTGTTAAGTGTTACACTTGTATTGCTGCTTGGCTCAGCTCAGCTAGTTTCACAGAAAGTTCTCAGACATTCCAGTTAATTGAGGAAGGCTGCAAGACTCTGTCAGGATCACTTTCCCCCAATTCCTTCGTTTTTTCCAAAATGCCATTTTATGCTGACTTAAATATGCAAACCTCTGCAAATTTTGGTAAGTCATTACTGAAAATGAATAAGCCAATTGTCATGCCTCTACACTGGCCAAATGCATAGAATCATAGAATCATAGAATAGTAGAGTTGGAAGAGACCACTAGGGCCATCCAGTCCAACCCCCTGCCATGCAGGAAATCCAAATCAAAGCATCCCCAACAGATGGCCATCCAGCTTCCGTTTGAAGACCTCCAAGGAGGGAGACTCCAAGGGAGTGTGTTCCACTGTCAAACAGCCCTTACTGTCAGGAAGTTCCTCCTAATGTTGAGGTGGAATCTCTTTTCCTGCAGCTTGCATCCATTGCTCCGGGTCCTAGTCTTTGGAGCAGCAGAAAACAAGCTTGCTCCCTCCTCAATATCACATCCCTTCAAATATTTAAACAGGGCTATCATATCACCTCTTAACCTTCTTTTCTCCAGGCTAAACATCCCCAGCTCCTTCAGTCGTTCCTCATAGGGCATGGTTTCCAGACCCTTCACCATTTTAGTCGCCCTCCTTTGGACACGCTCCAGTTTCTCAAAGTTCTTTTTGAATTGTGGTGCCCAGAACTGGACACAATATTCCAGGTGGGGTCTGACCAGAGCAGAATAGAGTGGCACTATTACTTCCCTTGATCTAGACACTATACTTCTATTGATGCAGCCTAGAATCACATTGGCCTTGTTAGCTGCCGCATCGCACTGTTGACTCATGTTCAACTTGTGGTCTACTTGGACTCCTAGATCAATAGGTGCACCTCTTCTCATCATAGAGAGGACCATATTGTACCTGCTTGACATGTAGCTGTTAAATGCAAGGACCCTGTCAATGATAAGGACACTATAATTCAGCATTAATGTGGCATACAGATCCAAATCCTGATTTTTAAGAGCTAAACATCTGAAGCCCTAATCCTGGACACAGAAATCTATCAATTTCATTTTCATGTCATGTCCCCCTCATATTCAAAAGTAGTAGTAGTAGTGATAGTAGCAGTAGTCCCAAACGATTACTCCCCTAAACATGATTCCCCCCCCCCCCAAATTTAGTCAGTTCTTGTAAACACTGAAATGAAGCGTGGATTACTCCTGTTCTCACACAAAGAGTGCTGAGCTCCTGAACTTCAGTGAGGGGAAGGAAGAAAGCCAAGAGGAGAGAGATGCATTGGTGTGAATAGGATTGGACACTTTGGGTGCACTGAAAATTTTAGAGCTTTGGACTTGGTTTTGGACTCCATTTGAGTAGAATCCTAGTGCTGTAATGGTCTAGTGTCAAAGGGCCCCAGAGGTAATCAAAGGACATCAGTGATGATTAGCAGAAAAAAGATGGGCAACCCAACCCACCTTATGTAGGTTGCCTGCCTTATTCCTGCTCGCCCCACCTGCCCATCTAAGTCCCCAGTAGGGAAGATATAATGGAAGAGCTGCATTGGTAGTGATTCCAGCAGAAGTTACAAATACGAAACATACCCAGGCATCTATTTCATCCCAACACTTCTTTGAAAGCTTGCAACATACTATTGTTGCAGCATTTTATTACATCTAGGGCCATGTGTACATTTCTGCACAGTACCCCTGATCTCTTGTATAAAATCGGAGCCATCAGTCCAGGATGATGGAAATTTCAATTCAGTCCTCATGGTTGCAAGTAGAAGCAGATGTTACATCACTGAAAAGCCACAACCATCTCCTCAGTGTTCAAAGCTATGAGTGCGCATTGAGAGACCTGGGTCAGCCTCTGCCATCCCAAAGAGTTGGGATAGAATCCTGCTCCCCAAATGATGTTGCCCTATGGACTAGCATGATCTAAACAATAGTAGAGGTATTTGGACCTCCTTCGGCAATCTAGTTGTACAGCATTTATGTCCCACCGAGCAGCCAAACAAAACACTTAAACTCTTTGAATTCATTTTCAGGACAAACAGTGGTTGCTCACTACTCCATTAATTACAGCTATAAAAAGAGTAGATGTCATTAGTAGTAAAATTTCCATGTTGTATCCAATAAGGCACTTCCATAAAAAGGGATTTCATAGGAAGCATGTCATATCATTTAATGACTTCTAAGCTATGAAGATGAAACATGCAAGTCTTTGGCTGTGATTTTATACCTCCACAACAGCACAGCTGTCATCTCAAATAAACGTATGAAGGTCTGCAAACCAGCACCAGGGCTTCATTTGGGTGGGCCAGATGCCAGAAACATCAGCCAAGGAAGGGCCAAGAGGACAGTTCAAGAGCCTGCTGTGATGCTAACATGTTTTCTAGCAGAGCTTGGTCTAAGACTTCCAAAGATAATATAATCTTCAGTTGTAATAATTCCACTGTACTCAGCACTAGGAAGGTCATAGCTGGAATAGTCTAACAGTTCTGAGCATTCTAATTTAGGAGATTTTGACAGATGGAAAAAAAATTCAAAGGGGCAATGACATGGGTGGTAAGGGTGCTAAAACCATGGAAAATACTGAAGAATTCCATTAGCCAAAAGGAAAAACAACTGAAGAGATGTGTTAACCACTCATGGGATGTATTCATTTGTTTAATTCACACCAGGATGTGTAATGTGAAGGCAACATGGGCTTATACATCTCTCTATTCTTGGGGAAGAGAAGCTTTCTATACAGCAGAAAATACAAAATGGCTCCACAGGGTAAGATTGCATGTGTTGTACAGATCTGTTTTTGATAGCCACAACAGCTCTTTGTAAAGCCTCCTCCCCAATGGCTCACCCTCTACTATGTCTGGCCTCTACATTTCTAGCAGTGTAGAGAAAGAAGCCAAGCACCAGCAGCAAACCCTATAGCATTCATGAGGGCTAGAAACCTCTGTTAAATGTAAAATGAAATTTTGATTGTTAGAATGGACTATGGACTTCATAATTACTCTTTCTGTTTTATTGTTCCTAATCCCCAAATTGTTAATATGTAACATATTTTACATCAATTTACATATTTAAAAACAACAACAAATGTATTAGCAGAAGGAATGCTAACAGGAAATAGCCCACAGAGACAAATGCATAAAGTTACTTTATTTTCAGTATACATTTAATTTGAAAAATATAAATGCTAAAATATCTCATCTTCTTCATTTCTTGATTCCATAAAATTCACAATAGAAAGCCTCATAAAACTGTAAAATCCTATAATGTTATAAGTAATTTCATGGTTTTACTTTTCTTCTTACTGGGGAAAAATCATTCAACAATTTGAAATGTTTCCTTCTCTTTTTGTGTTTCAAAAAACAAAATCCGGTTTGTTCTACTGTGTTGATCTTCTTCATTTCAAAATAAAGTGGCTGTGTTTTTCTTAATACATCATTCATTCAAAGCAAATACAGACTTTTAACAGTTGAAAATGAACAAATAACATAGCAATAACAACAACAACAATAAAATGTATCTGAAAGTGCATCTTGATTCTGAGAAATAATGCATACACATACTGTATCTGGGAGGTTATTAAAGAAAAGAGACAAAAAGATGGACAGAGAGAGACAGGCAGGCAGTATGTTCACATTGTAGGTCTGGGATAGTCATCTCTGGCTCTTAAAAATTCACGAATATTAGTCCTGAGGAGAAGCGTGTTTGCAAAGCATGTCCATGGGCTTGGTCTGAGCAACATGCCTTCCTAAGACATGCATCTGATGAAGTTTATGAACACTTATGCCAAATAAAATGTTATGATTCCTCACTGGATTTAGACTGTTTAAGATTTCCTAAGAAGAGCCTCAAATAGTGACTCTTCTGGACCATAACTCCCCAAACCCCCAACAAGCTGGGCTACGCTGGTCAAGTGATTCTAGGAATTGTAGTACACAAAACTTTTCCAAGTTCTGTTCCCATCATGCTTTCCAGTCCACTTGGTCTCGAAACCAAGCTTTATAAGGAACAGCTTAGGCAGCTAGGTATGGTGAGCCTGTAGAAGGGAAGATTGAGAGGTAACCATCATAACTTTAAAGATCTGAAGTGATGTCATGTAGAAGATGGAGTGAGCTTGTTTTCTGCTGCTCCTGAGACTATAATATGAAGCAATGGATTCAAATTAGAAGAAAAAACACACTGAATATTAGGGAGCACCTCCTGGTGGTAAGAGCTGTTCACAATGGAAAAGACTGCCTTGGAAGGTGGTTGACTGACCTTCTATGGAGATCTTTAAACAGAGGTTAGATGGATATCTTTCAAGTGTACTTTAATTGTATATTCCTACCTGTGGGAGGGGGATACAGTCAACATCATCATTATCATCATCATCATCATCAGTAAGATCCCATCAAGCTTGCTGACTGAGCCTAATAAGTCAATATTTCCCTCTTCTTTACCCCCCTCCCCAAGTTTCTTTGCTGCTCCCATAACTCCTTTAAGGCTAGTGACACACACTCACAGCCATGGAGTCATTTTTGGACAGGATTCTTCCTAGACAGAGCATGGTGTGGCATTTTCCCTGCCCTTCTATAGTGAAAGCTCCATATATTCTTCTTGCAGGAGCAATTAGTCTGATCTAAAGGATCACTTTAATACCAGCAATGCCAGTAAGAATGACAAGGGGGGGGGGGTCCATCCCCTTTAGAAGGTGGAAGTGCCCCAATCCTGCCCTGCCTGCTTGTTTTCAAGACTGTGACTTGTGTGCACATGCTTGTCTGGTGCTTGGGACTGGAGCCCTACCAAACACCAGGAGCAGCACAAAACCTGGGAGGAGCAGGCCAGGATCAGGCAGAGGCCACAATATAGTTAACGCTGCACAAAAGAGTTCCAAAAGGTTATTATAAATATTAAGAAAGTCCATGAGATATGATATCAAAGTCTTTAAAAGTGTGTCATGATTAGGTGTGGGGTTTTCAACTGACATCCCACTAAGAAAAGTGAAGCTATTGTAATGGTTCTGAACTGCATCTTTTGATTTGTATTGGGGCAGAGCAACAAGGCATATAGATGGAGCTCAACAAGGCAGGTGGATGGAGGAATCACACCTCAAAATGGCACCTCAGCTGAGGCACCTTTACTCCTCCACAAGGGAAAGGTAGCCTTCAAGTGATGCCAACTAAGCTGACACTTACAGGAGCAGGCTAAACTTGGGGACTGAGCACTCTGAAGTACTAGCTGAGTGCACAGATGGCTTTGCTCCACATGGGAAAAGGAGGGAGAAGTGGAACAACAGAGCTGTGTCCTTAAGACCTTGGTTCAGTCACTCTCCTGCCCATTCTCCTTTTGAGCGGTAGGCCTTAAGATGAACGGCAGGCCTTCATCCAAAAGGCCTTTAGGACTGATGAGCTAGCCTAGCAGGCCACATCAAACCCATAGGTCAGAGGGGCTCCATCCTGGATCCATAGTTCTCAAAACTATGGACACCATGACCCTTCACTTGACCAACAGTCTGAATCTATACTTGGAAATAACTCCCGCTGCATTCAGTGTGTTATGCCCTAACCAGTATTATTAGGATTGCAACTGAAACTGTGTAGGGCAAATATTAGAGAGATTTTGTAGCACCTTAGAGACTAACTGAAAGAAAGTAAGAAGTTGTTGTGTAGAGCAAGACAGAACAGGATAAGATAGCAAGTTTCTAGGCTGCAAAGAAGCCCTTTTTTAAAAGGTAAAATTTTGAATACCTTTATGGAATCTGAAAGTCTGCTCCCCATCTCCCTCCTCCCACTCCACATTAACAGTAGTCAAGTAAATGGTGGCACCAGAAACTTCTGGAATCTTTAGTCCAGTAAATGGTGACAACAGAATCTTCTGGGACCTTAATGGTCACTTTTTAAAGGGAAAACATGTGAGGTGCCTAGGTTTAAAGACTTTACTGTGCTATGTCCTCTAAGCCATATATGACCACACACAAGAGTATTTTTCAACAGCTGTCTCTATGCTCTCATGTCTCATTCACTCTTAAACTTTTGCCACATCAGGTCCTGATAGTTCCTCCTCACCTATACCCTCCTATTAAAAACAGGGGAGCTGTGACTTTGGCAACCTAGGCAAGAAGGATTATTACAACAGGAGAACCAAACGTCCTCCACAAACCACTTTATGTAAGTCATGCTACACAAGAAAGTGCTCTTTTCCTGTGGTTCAAAAATATTTTGGGTATATCTCTCAATTATGCATTCTTGGTTGAATAGGCATTCCTTCTTCCCATGTGGGATTCTGCAACTGTGTGGTAGTGTTGAGGAAAATTGTGGCCCCGACAGAAGATCTCCTGGACCCTCATCCAACAGCAATCCCCCAGATTCACTGCAGAAGGAAACTGTACCACTTAAATTGGTGTAATAGTACCAACATATGCTATAATGTAAATACACTCATAGTGCTTAGTAATCCAAAGCAAATAAATAAATAAATCAGGTAGCCAAATGCTACTAATGCCAGGAATGCATGCAATGCAACATATCAAGCTTCTTGTCCCCTGTCCCTTCTCAAACTAGTATAAATAACCAAAACATACTTCTTTGTTATGTTTCCTGTACAATGTAGGCCTCTGTATATGACATATTCAACAGAAGATGTGCTGAACAGTCAAATGTTACTGAAGGAATTCAAGTATATTTAATAGGGTATAGGAATGGAACACCCTTGCTGGGAGAGACTGACCACTGGAGACTACCAAATGGGAAATGGTCTGAATGTGTATACAAGTGAGTGCATGGAAGTGTTACACTGCAAATTGCTGCTGGTTTTACAATTCTGTTTACTTCTGTGCTTTTTTTACTATTTACTTTGGCATGAATATGGTGGCCCTTTCAGCAAACCTCCTTAAGCCAGGATATTGATTCATCTGTGTTTCCATATAGCAGTAGTTTTTTCCCCCCCGATAATGCTGAAACTATCTACACCTTTAGTTTACTGAGATGTCTAAAATACATTATGCTGTTTCCAACTTGTAACAACTGGAGTCTGCAATGAGTTGGCCATGTAGACAGGTTCAAAAATTATGCACTTCATTGTAAAAGTAAATGACCGTTGTCTGAAAGTGCATGTAGAAACAGACTTAATGTCAGCTCAGCAGCTCTAATCTGGAAGGCTGTGCTCTGGGAGCAGAGACAACATCTGCAACAGCACAACAAAATGCCCACAAAATTTAGGGGAGTTTTAATCTAAGTTGGAGGGGGAGGGAGAAGACTGGGGCATGTGCCTAAGATGCTGCTCAGGTCTACAGAGATTGCTCTGAACCAGTGGTTCTCAAACTTTAGTACTCCACAGGTGTTTTGAACTTCAAGTCCAAGTAACCCCAGCCAAGTCAGCCAATAGTCAGGAAATGTGGAAACTGAAATCCCAAACATCTGGAGGACCAAAGTTTGGGAACCACTACTCTGGACTATGGTCACTGCCGCACTCCCTTACCAAAACAATGTGGGATTTTCTGAAAACTACTGAGTCAGTTTCTAATTATTTAACAGCCATTAGGTATATATGAATGTGGTTATGTGTATGGGTATATGCTAGTCTCTCTCTCTCTCCCTCTCCCTATATACTGAAATAGTGTCTATCCCATTGCCCTTACAGCAGAATTATGTGAAGCTGCTTATTATTTAATGAGTTTTAGGTGAGGGATATCACATTTTAAACCTTACTTCAAACCAATTACTCCATTCAAGGGATATAAATAATAAATAATGTTTATGGGTTTTATCATCTTCAACATGTTTAGACCCCCCACTAAAAAGAAAGTCATCCAGTGTGAGATATTTTTATCCTCACATGAGCACTAAAAGGCCAGCACTCACATGGCTGTATGTATTTAATTCATTTGGGGGGCTTCTTAGAAAATACTGAGGTGCTTCTTTGTGTGTGCAATACATTTTTGTGCAAAAGCAAAGAGTACAAAAAGCACTACATTTTATTCAACAAGCAGCAATTTTGCACAAAACACATTTTGTACAAAAAAACTGCTTTTGTGCAAAAAAAAACTTTGCAATTTTTTTCACAAAAATGTCACAAAAGCAAATATCATTCGAACAATGTTTCATTCTCACATGTGAGAACAAAGCAAGCAAAGATTTACATCCCTACTCTCTGCACAGAGAAAGGAGAAGAGAACAGAGGAGGGCTGAAATCAGCCCCCAGCTATTCTCACACATATGTTATATCCCTAAGCACACCTTGGGGAGATTTCTGCAGAGAAACATTCAAAGATGAGATCTCCGTATGCAGTCAGAAATGGTACAGCCCAGAATAAGATACATCATGAATGTTTACGATTGATTCAAAATGAAATCTGAGAACATAACAAAAATGGAGTGGCATAAAGCCAGCCTATCAACCTTGTCTAATAGGCCTGAAATCCACACTACATAATATTTGCTACGCTTGAGCTAGAGTATGTAGACCGATAATTAAGGCTTTAACAAACCCTCCCCTCAAATCATTTCCACTCTACTTTATGTTAAATCCGCAAGTGTGGACACACACACACACACACACAGAGTGCCTGCAAGTTGGTACAAATGAAATAATGCTATCAATAAAGGAAAATCAACACATGACTACAGTCTACATCTGCTCATGCAACAATACTCATTCCTGTCTGAAAGTAACTCAGATTGCATTACCACTGCATATGCCCTCTTCCTATTATTGGGGACTATGCAGGAGGTCAGCAGAAGTCTCTTATTAGATGAAGGCAGGCACCATGGCAGCAATTCAAAGAAGATAATGCCAGATGCTTCGAAAAAAGACTCCGCTAAGAATTGTGTGACAAAATCAGATCAGGTCAGATGGCTAAGAAGAAGATACAAATTGAAGGAAGAGGCGAAAGAGAGAAAGAGCAGGCATTCTGCAACAAAAGATGTTAATATAGCTATGCCATATACCCTTGAGAGTGTGTATTTTTTCTTTCTATTTTTTGTTCTTTTTTTGTAAAAATCACATTATATAACATACTATACAATTATTATTATTATTATTATTAATATTATTATTAAATCTTTCTTGTTTTTTTGTCTTTTCATTTTTAAAGAGAAAGTCCAACATCTAGAAATAAGAGGTAGAACTACTCAAAACTATACGTTTCCTGCTGCAGGAAAAAAAAGTCATTTTTCTTTACAGTAATCTTTTAAAAAATGGTTAAAAAATTGACAAAAAATATAAGTTGCAGGTTAGGCCCCCATAATTTAAAACAGATGCCATCTAGGAAATAAGAATAACACTTGCCAACGCAGCTGACAGGTTAAGAATCCACTGAAGTGTTACAGAATAAAAGTTGCATAGGACAGGGTTGATTCCAAAACACACGCTATACAGAGGCTGGCAAAGAAAAACAGTTTGTCTGTGCAATGATGTACCATTTTCATTTTCTGTGCTTGAGACTAAAGAAGCAAAGTTGACGTTACCAGCGGATTAAGATTAGCAGCATTTTTTTCCAGAAGTATAGAACTATGGGGAATTAGCCTGGAGGTCAGTTTTGTTCTGCTAGAGATATATTTTTAAAAAATAACCAAAAATAAGAATAGAAAGAAAAACACTGATTCAAAACTAAAAAAAAAAAAAACCAAACAAACAACCCAACAACCCCCAAATAATAACAGTTCCGCTGACATTTTCACAAAGCCATGATAATGCTTCCATCCTCTGGTGAAAAGCTCCAGAGGACAAGTATGTATGCGTATGGTTGACAAGGCAAAAACCTATATATAGACAGATAAAAATCCACATGTATTGGTCAGGATGAAAGAAAGAGATGGATTGAGAAGAAAAAAAAAATACCAAGTGGAGGGAGGAAGAAAGATCCAATAGAGAGGGGTGTCATATGTCTTGCATTCCCGTAGGCAGGGAACAATTGAATATTTGGCTAGTGATACAGAGGGAAAAAGAAGAATGAAAAAAGCCAGTTCAGCAGAAGCTTAATGGACAAGTTACAAAGTAGTTTCTGTTCCCTTGCTCCTCCAGAAATAACCACCATCTTCAGGATCAAGTTCTATTCTAATTTGAGGCACAACTTTCATTGGAGTTCGTGGAGGGCTGAAAAAAGAGAAGAAAGAGACGAAAACTCATAACACAGAATTTATACACCCAGATTAACTTCTGAAAGTAAATCACTACACTAAACTAAGTATAGTGTAGTGATTTGAGTATCAGGACTTGGAAGCTGGGAGACCAGGTTTCAGATCCCTGCTCACCCACAGAAACCCACTGCATGCTCTTGGGCAAGTCACACTCTCACAACCTCAGCAAAAGGCAATAGCAAACCCCCTCTGAACAAATCTTGTCAAGAAAATCCCATGGAGAATTTAGGATCTCCATAGACTGGGAATCACATGAAGGCATATATCAAGAAAGCATGGTCAGGAGTGGATTCATCATTGTATTAAGAGTGTTTAGACAAAGTTTCTAGCAAACATGGCACCACTGTGCACTTGGTCTTGACAAAAAGCCATAGACCCGGAGCAGGTGTTTGAAATATGGAAGACACTTAATTTTGAATAATTCAGCTTCTCCATGTCTCCATTCTCAAGCTAAAATAACTAGTGTTCCCTGGAAGATGCAATGTTCGGGGGCAGTAGAATTTAAGGGCATAAGTGGATGTAAATAAATTTTATTCTTTTGCCCGTAAAAACATGAATTTAAGATCATAAATGCTGGAAAAGAGGCTGCCCTTAACACAGGAGTGGGCAACAACCTTACAACTTGCAGGCCACACACCCCAGCATAACAAATTATCTGTTTTCTTTCAGAATCTCTCTCAAAATGGCAACAGAAAGTGATGTTGTGTCACTTCTTATCACCATTTTGAGGGACTCCCAATCAAAACAAGAATTTGATGGTGGTGGGGGATATGGGGAGTACATAGGATCATTTCCCACTATGGTGTAGTTTCTGTGTGGTTTTCAGGTAAAATCACCCCAAATCACACAATTCTTTACAAAAAAAGGGGGGGTGTGAATGTTTTTTTTGGAGAACACTGATGGAGCTTCAAAAGTGGGGCCCAGGAGTCACATGTGATCAGTAGGCTACACTTTTCCCACCTCTGCTTTAACTGGAGGATGGACGCAGCAACCAATATAATAGGGGTCTACGCAACACTGAATTCAAGTAAAGTTCAGGAGAGTGTGTGTTTTCAGTATGAGAAGTGTTGAGCTTTGATATGCTAATATCCACCTCTAGACTGGACATCAAATGGTCATCTTCCACTGGGGAAAAACATTTACAAGGCCAGCTGATTGGGGCTACCCTGTTTTCTAATTCAAAGGTGGAGGGAGGCAGAATTGAGAAAATATAGTTTTTGGACAACTTCTAGAATTTCCCATCAATATGGTTTTGTGCCATGGTGGGAAGGGATTCCATAGGTTGTACTACATAGAATAACTTTTCCAAACTCTGGGTGGTCTAGTCAAAACGAGTGAGAAATGACCTGGCCTACTGGTCTCTTTCAATTCTAAGGACCTTATCACACAGAGCCTTACCATTAACAAAATGTTCCTGAATGTTTCTGAAGCGTGATGGTGTGATAGCGCGTTGTGCTTCTAAAACGTCATTGAGGCGTCCTGCTTCTCTCCCGTCAACAAAGCTTTCACACAGAAACCATTAATAAGATCCAGTTATTCAAAAAATAGCTTCATGCTTCCGAAACACTTCAGGAATGTTTTGCCCACAGTAAGATCCTCCGTGTGATAATCCCCTAAGACTCTTATATCATTATCATTCTTCAAGGCATAATGCACTAATTTAATTAAGTAAATCCCAACATCACCACATATTCTCTGGTTTCTACTGGCTCGGGCAAACTTCATTTAAGAGTACGTATTAGCATTTAAGAAAGTATTTTTTTTGTCACAGAGGAAATTGATGCTTCAATGATACCAAACATTTTAAAGAAGTGTTTCATCAGGTTTCATTTTTCAGCACCCAAATTTTGTTAACATCCATTTTCTTTCATTACCAACTGCAGTGCAAATCAACCAGATGGTATGTATTCTGCACTGGAGTTGAAACCCACCCTTTGCAGAGCTTTGGCTATGTTTTAAGATCACAGACCATAAAGATCCTTACCTTGGCATTGTGTGGGAGTGGAGGTAAGGAATTTTATCAGCATGAAGTATGGCGTTCAAGGAATGTTGGTGATTCTTCTCCTGTGTCAGAAATTTTTTAAAAAATATTTGTTTTAGATATTTCTGTCCCGCTTTTTTAAAATAAACACATTCAAAGCAACTTAAATAAAACCTTTTATAGCCACCAGCCTGGCTATCAGTTCTCCAACACTGCTCTGATCTCAATAGCACAAGAGCTAATACTCATACTCAGAATGGAGAGCTGTGCTGGACAAATGTCCCATTGCACAAGACTATAGCTACTGTAATATGCACATGTTATTTAGAGGCAATAAAACATCAGATGCAAAAAACTCAAAACTTTATTGAGTTACTTTGTGATCAGCAAGGCATATATCCACTGGATCTTAAATCTTTGTCCAGTGGAGACAGAAACTGTGTGCCACCAAACAAACCCAGGACCACAAGGAAGGAAGTACAAGATAAACAACATGAGTCAGCAAAGAAGCTATGTGCCAGAGATGTCATGTGAAAGGTACCTATCCAGTTTAATCTCACTGTTAATGATTCCTACAAAGATCTACATCATGAATAATGTGTATGTCAAAATGCAGTTTTCTATCTGCTCCATATCAGTTCCAACTGGAGATATGCTCTGGATTTAAACATAATCCAAATCAATTCTGACTTGGACAGATTTGAGAGATGTCATAACTGTAGTGGGTCTGCTCTGAAGTGGACTGAATCCTATATCTAAAACAAAACTGAAGATTCTTTAACAATTTAGATGTTGAGGAATGTGGAGATATGTGTTGGACACAGATACATGTAAAACTGATAACATGTGTTGCTGTGTTTCTCCAAAAATTAATACTTTCCTTTCCAAACTCTTCATATAAATTAAATACGTGGGAGCAGATAGCTGAAAAGGAAAGATGGGCTATAGTTTTGTGACTGGAAGCTCCAGTATGCAATCAAAGGATTAATTATGGACAAATTTTGGAAAATGAGCCTTAATCCTGTTCGAGCTTCCTTTCTCATCCATATTCTGAAAAAAATGGAGGATCTCTCTTAAAATGAGATGAGGTTGAGAAGAGGGACTTTCAGTTCTGATAAGAAGGAGATTTTAAAAATTACCAAATGTTTAGTACATTCACAATTTTGCTGACACCATGTTTACCCAGATTCAAACACCTTCTTCCACCATGAGTGGAATTTTGTTATATATTTATACTTCCTGTATCTAAATATTTAAATACTTACCTTCTTTTTTGATTACCTAGCCAATCAATATCATCCTTCATTCCATGCAATCACCACACCACCCCTTTCCATGCCCAAAATGTACAGTACAGTTTGTATGCTCACAGCATACAACAGTAGGATGATCTGATTATTACAAATGGGTAAGAGGTAAATCACAAAGGCACAGAAGTGCATTCAGATTAGAAAATCAAGATTATTAAACCTACTTGTCACCACATCTCAAAAAGGATATTGTAGAGCTGGAAAAGATACAGAACAGGGCAAACAAAAGGATAAGGGGGCTGAAGCAACACCTCTATGAAGAAAGGTTACAACATCAATGGCTGTTTAGCTTTGAAAAAGACAGGTAAGGGAAGTCATTACAGAGGTATTTAAAGTTATGCATGTTGTGGAGAAAGTACATAAGGGAAAAGGGCTTTTACCTTTTCTCATATTACAAAGAGGGTCAATATGTGACGATAAATGGGAAGGGCAGAATTTAGGATAGATAAAAGGAAGAAATACTTCCTCATTCAGCACATAGTTAAACTGTGGAATTCATCATTGCAAGATGTAGCGATGGCTACAAACTTGGTTGGCTTTAAAAGAGACTTGGACAAACGTATGGAGGTTGGAGTTATCAATAGTTACAAGTCATGATATATTGCCTTGGGTACCTGGAGGGAGGCAAAGTGAAACAGTCCCCCCATACTATATATGGCATATCCCCAGATTCCCTGCTTTCATTAAGAAAGCCTAAGTCTACTTCAGATACCAAGATACAAGGCACTTCATCCATTTGTTTTGTAAGCAACTATAATATTAAGAATAATAAGAATAATAAGAATAATAATAATAAGAATAATATTTATTTGTATACCGCCCTCTGGCAAACCAATCCGGGCGGTTAACAACTAGATTTTAGATTTTAGAATGACTCTCTCATTCATTTCAAATAAATGCCTCCAATTATGAAAAGTGATTGCTGCCCTATTTATAAATGAACAAAAGAGAAATCCAAGGGGCAGCAACGTGCCTCTTGCAACATGAAAGGTAGTAGTGGAGATCTTTCTAACTCAGAAGATGTATTTAAAAATTCTTTCTTCTCCTAGACCTTATCATTTAAGACCCATCAAGATCATACCCAGTAATGGAAAACGAGAGGCTATGGCTGAGAAAATGTGAGTTATACCAGTCTTATGAAGTCGCTCGGTTTTGTTGTACTCACTTTGCACTCGGATTGAGGAGTTAGTGTATGGTAATCCTGCAGTGTGGCTACTGTTGATATCAAGCTGGCTGGTGTGTTGACTTTATGCAGGGAAATACAACGGATCAGGAGTGGGAATTTGTTTGTAGCAGCAATCCAATTTACTAAGAGGTAGGTCTGATTTATTTATGGATGCACATAGCATGAAGAGAGGTTGTTCTAGCTCAGAGCTTCAAAATAAATCTTCTAAGCTGTCTTCCAGTAACGGTAACATAAAAACTGTCTGGTTTTAATCTCGTTCTGTCTTCCACGTGCTAAAGAATCTGTGCATTTCACCTGAAGATGAAGCCACCAAATGCCTTTGTGTACAATGTATTATTAACTGCCCTTGAGTCAACCTTGACTCATGACAATCCTGTGGATGAGACATCTCCAAGACCTTTCTGTCATCCACTGCTCTGTTTAGGTCCTGCAGGTTCAGCCCCGTGGCCTCTCTGATTGAGCTCAACCATCTGGCATGTGGTCTTCCTCTATTTCTACTGCCCTCTAACTTTCCTAGCATCATTATATTTTTCCAACAATTCATGCTTTCTCATGATATGGTCAAAATATAACAGTTTTCCAGGAATATTTCAGATTTGATCTGTTGGAATTTGTCTAATCCACTTTTAAAGTGAATTCCATAACGTGCTGAAATTAGGCATTTCAAAAAAGAGGGCAACATTCAGATTGGGCCACTTCTAAAATATTAAGCAAGTGGGGTCTATTTGCAAAGAGCAAGCTGGTTTCCTTTGGTTTGGCTGTTACAAAGCAAAATATTATTCCACAACAAGCTTTGCACAATCCCTCCTATTCGGCAAAATACACACAGACCTGTAAGAACTGTTGCCTTTGGGCTTCCATTTTTCTCAATAAAGTGAAAGCAACAAAGAATAGACAAGGGAATTGGTAGAGACAGGGAGAAGTGGGTAGGGGATGCTTGTTTTTAAATGAAAAATGTAATCACTCTGTGGATGTTAGCACAGATTTAAATACTGGACAAGAAAGAAGTGAATGTAACTCAAGCCTCCTAAAGGAAGACAAGTGTGTTAATAGTGCTAAATGATTCACACAATAACCTATTTCTTTAAGTAAAAAAGATGTGACAGACACATATTATGTTGAAGTTCTGATTTTGGAGGGTGACCAAGCAGATATCCTAAGGAAACAAACACCAAGAGACAGTGGTGCTACTTCTATTAGCCAGCAAGGAAGGAGATCAGCAAAGAGAATTAGAAGGTGCGTGCATTCACATTTGGGGAGGGGGAAATGAATATTTCATGCAAGAAATAGGCTGGACAATTTGGAGGATTAGAAAGAGAGAAAAAGAGAGAGAACACTAGCGATCAACCTGTCAGCAGCTGGATAAAAGCAATTAAAAGTGGAGGCACAAAGAAGGGAAGAAAAAGAGCGGGGAGAAACCCACAGTATATGTACATTTTAAAAAGCAAAAATATTTTTTAAAAGCCAGCAAAAAGCTTACATGCTGCATAAGAAGCCTGTTTTTTTTAAAAAAAATACGAGAGGGAAACAACGAAAACATCTACAGAACAAGGCTTTTTTGAAAAATATATATCAATTAATATTAAAAGTATACACAGATATAGAAATATATATAGAAATATATCTTTCTATATCTGCTTTTTTTGGAAATGCAATTCAGATTGAAGCAGGCATGCAAGATGTTAGTTCTACTCACTGTCGGAAGGTTTGCTATCACTTAGGAAAGGTTCCTGTTCCATGATGTCCATTGGAATTTTAATACTTGGGACTTTTTCTGAGTAAGGGCAGTCAGACTGTGAAAGAAACGTGCACAACATTTCTTAGAATTTCTCCATTGCGCTTGCACTCTCTTTCTCTCTTACTATCCCCACAGATTATTCACAGAGCATACCAGCCCAGTTCTGGCATTTGAGGGATTCTGCATCCGTTTCCCATTGCTTTAATGGCAGCTTCATGCTCAGCAACACGTCCATCTGCTGCTGCTGGCAGTTAAAGAAATAACCACGCACAATGCTCTTCAGTGCACTTTAATGCCATTCAATTAAAGAATTCACCTTGCATGAGGCCTAGGGCAATAGGGATATGTATTTCTTGCTAATCTCATTTATTCTCCACCAGATGGATGTGATCTGTTGATTTTAGAGAAGGTTGAAGCAGTTGCCACAAGGATGCACTATTTAATTTGGCTGAAATAGCAGGCTTTGTTGCAGATCTAGAAGTTATCTACTTCAAACAAAAAAACAAAAGGAGATTGTTGCAATCTCAATGAAGATTGCGTACTCCACCACTGCAGTATAAAGGTTGTGGAGCAGAATACCACAGCACAAAGACCTTCCCCAATTAATACAAAGAGCAAAGAATTTTGAAGCACCTTAAAGACTAACATGTTTTATTTAGAATAACCTTTTGTGGACTACAGGATATGGCTCATGCCAAATAAATATGCCATTTGTCTTTAAGGCATAGAAATTTTGTTTTTCTGTTTCAACAAACTAAGAGCTTTATTGCACAAGAAAACAGAGTAGAAACAGAGCTGGAGGACAGTAGCTTTCTCTGTGCTTTACCACACGATGTAGATGGTTGTAAAAGTACTTTTTTTTTACGCTGGAAAATCCATTTGACAGAAGACACCTTTACAACCAACTCCTGTGGGAAGAGAACTGAAGCGCTACAATGTCATGTGGTAAGGTGCACAGAAAATCATCACTCTCTGGATCCATTTCTGCTTTGTTTTCTTGTGTGATAAGCCTCTAAGATGGCTATCCCTTCTCTTTCTCAGCTACCCCACCCCAGGTCTCAGAAACTTCCTGAATTGGTACTGTATTACTTTCTGGTTCTGCTCAGCCTGAGTTTGAGGTGTATCTAACCTACAAGGCAGATTCATGTTTATTTGTCTTGGGAGTAATTAATGTCAGAAAGAAATTAGGGTGGAGTTGAGCACAACCAACAAAAATGTTTAAAACAGACTGCGCTATGTTGCATCTCAGCTGTGATGCATAATCTATGAGCTTCTCATTTTTCAATGTACTGCTTCCAGTATGGAGCTTCCTACAAAGTCACATGCCTTGATATGAAAAGGCAACAGTGCTGGGAGTACTGATCCCCAGGCTTTCTTGGGAATCTAGCAACAACGTTATCCAACTAGGCTGTGATCATGGAGAGCTAGCAGACTAGCCTTTGGATAGCACCTCACATGAGTTGCCTTTAAATAAAAACTTTCTACAAGCTTTCCTCTCCTTTAACACCATGTGGGGATGCTGAAGGCTGTAATAGTGAATCTTGGTAGAATCCCACCTGAATGCACAGTTGACGTTTTTCTTAATACTGTAAGTTACGTAAGGAAAAACAATTCAATACATTCTAAGGCACATGTTCAGGTAAGCATATAAGTAAGCATCTGTCTGCAAGTTCAAAAGCTTGGAATTAGGTTACAGCAAAAGCAATACTAAAGACTCCTCTTGCAGCTGCAGGGTCACCGAAAGCATACTGAATACAGAATCCAGCGGAACATATCCGGGGGGGAGAAAGAAAACAAAAGTGAAAGAATACTCAGAAAGAATATCTTCATTGGTAGTAGTGAGGATGGCTGCCACTGCATTTTTATAATCTGAAAAGCAGGCTAAAACAAGGAAATATGGAAAAAAAATGTCAAGTTGGGAATTAAAAAATTTAATATACAAGGAGTACGAGGAAGAAGTGTCACATTTCAGTACACTTTGCTAAGAGAAATAAACGTTTTTGGAAACGTTATCTCCCAATATACTAAAAATGGTAAGGTTGCAAAGCAAGGGTCTGAATGACTTAGTCACATAATACCACACTGGGAACATTTTCATATAAGTCAGGGGTGTGCAACTGAAAACAGGGCAGAACCATTTTTCCTTCCTATGGGCTGCAGCAGCACATTCTAGCAAACTAAAAAATGACATGCTGTCACTTCCAACTGCCACTTGGGCTAATTTTTGGTATTTTTTTTTCTTTTCTATTATTTCTTTCCCTCCATCATTCCCTTCTCCTTTTGTTTCGTGTCTTTTAGATTGTAAGCCTGAGGGCAGGGAACTGTCTGATTAAAAATAATATTGTAAGCCGCCCTGAGTGCCATTAGGGCTGAAGGGTGAGATATAAATACCTAAATAAATAAATAAATAAATATTTTGGGGAGGTTTGTGGGATTAGTGGAGTAAACTGCTGCGTTTGGGGTAGTTTGGGGGCACCCCCCCGCCCAAATCAGCCTGATTTTTTAAAAAAATGTGGAGGGCTCTGAGGAGCTTCTGGGGGGATTGCAAATGTCACATGCAGCCCAAGGGCCACACTTTGCGTACCCCAGCATAGGGCAACACAATGTGTGAACTGGACCATCAATCAGTATTGCTGAGAGCAGCAATTCTCTTAACTGCTGTGGAACCACTCATCTGGGTGTGCTCCAAAGGGAAATTATGTGCATGTACAAAGACATTTACTGAGTTATAGACCATTTTGGAGGGGAATGGAAATGCAGGGGACAGGAAGCCCTGTGGTACCAGTGTCAAATCAGTGAAGTGATGAGGTAAGTCCCTGGAGTCTACAGACATTTGAGAAACTTAAGTAGGAACGTAAGACTGCTCATACAAACAGAGACAATATATAACTTTGGGTGTGATGCAATGCCACCAGACAAATATGAGGTCACTTTCAATTTTGGCTGAATGCACACAATCTTCACCCCCACAAGTTTTTCAGGTAAGATGTATGCTTAACACTTGCATTAACTTTCCCATTAAAGTTTGTCTTTTCAATTGATCATCCTATACTGCCAGACAAAAGTGGAAACAACCACATACTCAGTTGTCTGATGGGATCCCCACATCAGAATTCCCTTGGTGTTGAGCAGCAGTGATGTGGACAAACAGAAATTATCAAGGAACCGTGAGGCAAATTGCATATATATGTGGGCAGAAGTATTCAAAGTTCTCTTTATGCAGATTAACAGCACAACCACGGATGTGTATGTTTTCTCCTTAGGGCAATTATTTTAATTAATTAATTAATTAATTAATTTGTATGCCACCTTTCTCCCAACTTGAGGTATCTCACAAAAGTTTAAAAATAAAAAGCTGAAAATTAAAAGGTAGGCAATCCAAATTCTAGGTTGAGTAAATATTTTTTCCAAATTGATCAAAATTTGCATATTCCATCTCATTGTACACAATTTCTTCCCTTCTTGGCTAGCTTCAGGGAGGGGGCTGTGAAGCTTTCTGTTAAGCATCTACTAGCTCAAATATGAAATGTTTTCTGCATGTGAAACACCCTGGGAAAATTACTATTTTTGGACTACAAATTCCAGCATCACCAAGCCAGAATGGACAGTGGTTGAGAGCTGAAGTCTAAAAAAACAGGGTTACCAAAATTTGGTTTGAAAGCTCTAGAAATCACTGCTAGCCTTTTATCCTATTCATCCCCTCATGGTGGATTGCAAATCATGCACAGCATTGTTATTAGTCCTGCAATGTCATGTCAAATCCCCATGTAGTTTTTTTTTTCCCCAATGCCTGAGAAGCTTAATAATGCCCAAGAACTTTGAGCTTCGTGGGGTGGGATGAAATGAAGTTGAGTATATTTGTATAATCCAAACCTGTAGAGCTGCCACAAACTAGGCAGGGGTGCAAACAAACAAGAATATCTTTAACATGGTGAAAATGGCCTTACATCATCATTATCACTATCCAAGCTGCCTTTCTTTTTCTTCTTTTTCTTCTCATCCTCCTTCTTCTTCTTGTCCTTTTCTGGAATGACGTCATCGAGGAAACTGAGGTCATGCTGGGAGAAGAAGTAGTCCATGGCCTTTCTGACCGCCACGAGTGCCAGGATCTATTAGAACAGAATTTAGCATTCCCTTACTGTCATGAAGCTGTTTCCCCCACAGGTTCAGTTTAAAACTTACCTTCTTTGCCTCAGATAGCAAAGAAAGGGTTGACCATATTTGGGATCTGATACTACAATAAGCTCAGGTCAGACTGGAAATTGAGGGCTCTGCCACTCACATTCAAGCTTATGATTTCTTGGATCTAATGGGGGCTAAAGGATTCCATATCAGTGGTATTGTCAATCCATTTTGGGTTTTTATCCATTCTTTAAACTATTAGATGAAGAAGCTATTTTGTGGGCTAGTATCTGAATCTTAGATAGCTCCTTTAAAATTTGTGTTTAAAACTGGACCAGATTCACCATCCCATTAACCTTAAAGCCACCAGCTGCTTTTGTTTGAGTCATCTTCTAATTAGTGTAAAAGGACACAGTATCTAGGCAGATAGTGTTAACCTGCCACAGATACTGTGGGAAAAGAATATAACTCCTTACTTCTCCCATTCTTGCATCGGAGAATGTACTACTTTACTATGGTGAAGTAGTACAGACCTAAGTTAGTCTTAGTCCAGTTGTATTATTTTACTTTTATACATTTTAAATAAGGCTGATAAGTAAATCACATTATGAATTTTGCCGCATTCTATGGGCAGCTGAAATTAGCCACTTTTGATGGTATTTAAAAAATAATTCAGTGCAGCACAAGCATTATCCATAAGTTGCTCCAGCAAACCTGAATCTTTGGATATCTTCACTCACTAGCCATAGATACAAATGATGGCTGTGGTGGTATATGCAAATGAATGTTAATTAATTATTTAATCATAAATTAATTACTGTCAATAAGTTAATGAATTTAAAAGTAAATGAATTTATTTAAAATATAAACAGATACGTCCATTGCATTTTATATTATTAATGTATTATCTATATATACAGGAAAGTTTGAGGAATACAGAACAGGCACTCTAAAATAGATTATTATTACTTTTTAATTTCAGAAAGACAATTACTTTTCTCATTCTCTGTTTAATATAGTGTTAGTAAATAATTATAATTAAATAAAAATGTAAATATATTCATTTATTTTGGTACTTGGACAGAGTGAAGGAGGCTAGGGAATGAAATTGTGTGGACCTGCTGCATATACACTTCCAATGTCTATAAGTAGAGAAAAGGGATTCAGTGGTATGCAGTTCAGATCATGCCAACCTACCATGACTGGGAATATAATAGCAGCCACTGTAGACTTCAAGATCCAAAGGAGAGCCAGGCATACCACCTGGAGGAAAGTAAAGAGGTGGACTCGGCGGAGGGGCACATGCCGTAGGTAGATAAAGTCAGGCTGGTGCTTGAGAGGCATCAAGAGCAATTTCAGACGATCCATGAACTAAGGTGGAGGAGAGAAGAGTTCACTGGCATGCACTGATGCAGAAAAAAAATAGACAGCAGCTTTATTTCTAGCACTTAACTGATGAATCAGCAATGTCCCAATCTCATTTTGACTCTGAGAAGCAAAAATGGCAGAATTCCATCCCCAAGAGCACCAATGTGATCACAGACATTTGTTCCCCAGTAATGATCCCTCCAACATCAAAAATTGCTTGGCTTAGTTTCTGAGCTAAATCAAATTTGTAGGTCACCCATCACCACCTTTACACCCCCATTCATCAAGAATCCCTCACTGCCAACCTCCTGATTCCCTTTCTCTCTTTCTTACATCTACTGTTGCCAATGACTTGATTTAAAGTACAGTGGACCCTTGTTATACGCTGGGGTTTCATAGAATCATAGAATCATAGAGTTGGAAGAGACCACTAGGGCCATCCAGTCCAACCCCCTGCCATGCAGGAAATCCAAATCAAAGCATCCCTGACAGATGGCCATCCAGCCTCTGTTTAAAGACCTCCAAGGAAGGAGACTCTATCACCCTCCGAGGGAGTGCATTCCATTGTCGAACAGCCCTTACTGTCAGGAAGTTCCTCCTAATGTTCAGGTGGAATCTCTTTTCCTGCAGCTTGCATCCATTGTTCCGGGTCCTGTTCTCTGGAGCAGCAGAAAACAAGCTTGCTCCCTCTTCAATATGACATCCCTTCAAATATTTAAACAGGGCGATCATATCACCTCTCAACCTTCTTTTCTCCAGGCTAAACATCCCCAGCTCCCTAAGTCGTTCCTCATAGGGCATGGTTTCCAGACCTTTCACCATTTTTGTCGCCCTCCTTTGGACACGCTCCAGTTTCTCAATGTCCTTTCTGAATTGTGGCGCCCAGAACTGGACACAATATTCTAGGTGGGGCCTGACCAAAGCAGAATACAGTGGCACTATTACTTCTCTTGATCTAGACACTATACAGTACTTCTATTGATGCAGCCTAAAATAGCATTGGTTCCAAGATCCCCCGTGTATAACAAGATCAGTGTATGCTCAAGTCCCATTAGATATAATGACATAGCAAAATGGTGTCCCTTATAAAAAATGGAAAATCAAGGTAAATTTATACTTTTTTGGAACATTTTCAAACCATGTATGCTTGAATCCGTGTATAAAAAATCCGTGTATAAGAAGGGCCGACCGTATTATTTAAAGCAAAGGTAAACTAATGTTTGACAAAGAAGCATTTTTGAGTATCAGAGTGGCCACAGATAAAACAAGAATTCTTCACTGCCTTGAATTTTAATCTGTGCCAGACAACAATCTAGTTTTAAAAGCTCACATTTCCTTTGTGATGGGTTTTTACTAACCACCCTAGTCCATGCCTACATTTGAGAATTTCACCAGTCAAACTGGTTTTTGGAGACCATCACCCCAGTCATGCAGTGTCAGTATGGACAGCGAATATCAACTGCACATATCAAATTGGGGGGGGGGGGGGGGAGCTAGTACTTTCTTCAGTGTTGGGCACAGCCATGAAACAGCTTTGCTTTTTCTTGAATCTAAATTCTTTAAACCCTACTTCCCAGACATGGAAGAATTTCTGAATTCTGGTAATTCTTCAAAAACTAAGTGCAAAGAAATTCTCTCTCCCAAACACACACACTGCCCAAATTCAGCAGGCACTGCTATTCAGAGCAAGGGAATCCAATGTGTATCTGTCCACCATATGTTAAAGATAAGAAGCCTCTCAGGTAAAAAAAAAAGCATGGCAATCCTAATTCAGCATCTGCATGTCTGAATACAGGCTCACTCAAAACCAGACTTTTGAGGAATATAAATCTGTTTGTTTCAGTTTCTCTCCCATTTGATTTTTATGTTCTCAAGTTATTCCCATCCTAAATATAAGGAAAATTTTCATGAGCTGGTAAGTTCCTCAAAAATCTATTATCTCTCATTGAAAGAGGAGGAACCATCAATTCTCTTTTATATTACTTGGCACATAAATCTGGCAGAGAGAAAATTTCCAAGCCAGTATCAGGTTCCCGTGTTGGCCTGGAAACTCTACCAAGCAACTGGGAGGAATCACATTGTAAGTCACACTAGATATTACAGCTAAATCAAGAAGAGCTCCTGCACTGAAGGCTAATGGAGAGATCACCACAATTCATATATAGAGAGAGCAAATGTGATTACCTATAGGAATATCCAATATTGAAAGGCATCAATAAGCACCACATATTTATTTAAGAAGACTTTGAAGGTGCACAACCCTCCCAAGGCAGCTTAAAATATGACAAAGATGTGAGATGAGGATAGATGGGAATACCCTATTATGTTTGATACTGTGAAGAATCGTTCCTCAGTGCAATTCTAATATGTGCACAGAACTCTACCAGTCACTGAAAGGGAGGCAGAGAAAATTCCTACTATGCAGAGAGCTCTGTGTACACACTGAAGCTGATACTGGGACAGGATGATGTGCAGCTCAATTTTTACCTGGAACTAAACTGTTGTGGAAATGTGAGAAGCCACAGGGAAGTGTTCTATGAAAATATACACAGTCATCTCTGGTTAATTCCCTAACACTACCAATGCCTATGCTAAGAACTAGTGACTGAAAAAACAGCACCCCATCCTCTGTCTTCCTCATTTGCCTCTGTTTTAGTGATGGCCTCAGTAAAGACCCCAAGGATGAGTGATCATGAACAATGCACTGTGTGTTCTTTGGCAGTGCCCTGGATTGTAGCCTGATGCTGGCTGACCCTGAAAGAAAAAAATTAATCTCAATTTAGGGAATGAAAGCTAGGCCTATATTAAAAGTGGCCCAAATAAATCTCTGTGAATGAACACAAAACACGTACTCTTCACCCTAGCCCTCACTATTAAACAGAGAAGAGCAATGTAATTAACAAATTGCCAGAAAGTAAATATAACCAGCTTTCCTTTGTGCAAGTTTAAAATGCCAGACCAACCCTACCTCAACTTGCTGCCCACTAGATTTGTTTGAGTATAGCTTCTACAATTCACTGGACTGGTGGCTGAGGGAGGCTGGTGAGTTGAAGAGTCTTTTAAAAAGACTATGCTAATCTGTTTAAGGAGAGGAACTAATTCTGAGGAGAGGCATTTTCTCAATATTCAAAAAGAGAGAGCGAGAGAGAACCCCCCACTTTGTTGTGGCACCCTGGATATGGAGTATCCTCTCCTTAAAGGAAGAGCCAACATGGTGTAGGGGCTTGAATGCTGGACTCCATCCCTGAGACATCAGAGTTCAAATCTCCACTTGGCCATGGAGACCCACTGAGTGTACTTGGGCAAGTCATACTCTCTCAGGCAATGGCAAACCCCCCTCTGAACAAATCTTGCAACAACAAAAAAAGCAATAGGTTCACTTTCATAAACTGAAGATGACTTGAGGGCAAACAAGAACAACTATCGCTTAAGAAGCCCAATAGCACAGCACTGTTCTCATGCTATCATAAACTAAAAGCCTGTCTCTCTTCTAGAGCCTTTGGTCCAGTTGATACAATCCAAATTTGCATGTGAACATTACTTTTAAGTTATCTCAGACTCTTCTAACTGGTTCTGGACTGTTCAGTTTTAACTGGTTCTAAATCAATTTTGTTTTAATTTCTCAGATTAAAGTTTTTATCTACTTCAATTATAACAACTGTTTTAAATTGTTTTAGACTGTTAAAACTGATTTCATTATATGCCACTCTGAAATCTTTGGACACAGGACACGATACAAATGGCCAAGCAAATTAAAGTGGGGGTTTCATCTTTGCCAGGTTTATGGGCAACAAACCTCACATACTATTATGTCAGGACAACCATTATCAACTTCAATCTGTTCAGGAATTAGAGGAAGCAGTGCTCAAGAAAACTAACTTCAGCTGTATAAGCAGCCACACAACTGCTTATTCTTCTTATGAGCGTTTTCTCTCCTAATCAATGATAATTTATTTATCATTTAAAAACCATCTAGCCATATCTTGCACTTTGTGCATTTGTCTCTTCATGACAGGCTACACAAAGTTTTATTTGGGGGAGTGGAATCAAATTTGGACACTGTTGGCCAATGGTTTGTAATACTCTTTCAATGAAAATGATGTAGAGGATGAAAGGGGTGAATTCTGTAAGTGTGTAGGAGGGGAAATAACAAAAAGCTTAGGGAGTGGGTGCAACCTGGACAAGCTTAATGGCTAAGTGGTAAATTGTGCCATGTGCTTTTACAAGAGTTGGAATGACCTACTTCAAATACATGGGAAGGAGAACTTTTTGACAAATATTTACAATTTTTTTTCCTGACAGAAGCCTTTATCAGGTCTGCTCCACCTACAAGAAGAACCTTTGTTGCTAAGGAGAAAACTTACCTGCACTCCATTAAGTGATGCGACACCCATATATAGAAACACTCCATAGAGCACAGGCATGGGGATAAACTGTGAGAAGGGTAAAGATGGAAAGAAAGCAAAAAGAAGAGAAGTAAGCAATTTATAGGAAACAGAGTTCATTCATGTTTAAACATGTAAGACTTGCTGAAAGATAGGTGAATACTCCTTGATGTTTCTGTTATTGATTACTGACTGCTTCATTAAGAAAACAACAGACAAAATTCTGCACCATCAAATGTAGTTATGATGACAGAGCTATGTACTGTAGCTCCTTTTGACCCCACCCCCCCACCCCCAAAATCTACCTATTAAGCCAGGCAACAGCCTGGCTAAATGGTTTCCAAGATGCTGCACATCAGGGTGCTGGGAAATGACAACTGCACTGCTCTCCCAGTCATGGGTCACACTGAGATGGGAAACTGGAGAGACGGGTCCTGCTGCAGTGGTTTGTCTCAATACACCCCACAAATGGAAGAATGCTGCCATTGTCTTTTCCCAGTCCTTCAATCTACAACACCTCAAAAACCCTTTGGTTGGGGCACTGAGTGGCCTAAAAGGTAGTTTTTTGAGGTCATGTTCAGTCATTAATAACCATAAACAAGAATCCTAGAAATTACGAGATACATAATTATGCAAATATTGAACAGAATGCCAGTCAACCTATTTAAATGAATTATCAGATCAAAACAAAAACGAAAGTGCCTAATTTACCAGTGGTATATTATCATAAATAGACCATAAAATTGGTCAGTTGACCCTGAAGTCCTTCTTTACAACCCTAAGAATCACAGAATATCCCCCCCCCCCAAAAAAATACCCTTGAGCTTTTCAAGGGTTTGCACAAATATGTCTGCACACACAGCCGTTACAAAGCACATAATGATCTTATACCACAATAAATGAATAACTACACAAATAACTATAAATCACAGAATTCAGTACACAACAAACCTCTTGCTGAGAAAAGCAATGCAACTCCCTATTGTGGTAAGAATACTACATCCTTTCAACAATTATTTCAACAACAAAGATTTTAAAACTAAGCAAGGAGGTTCCTGCTATAGTTACACTTTGTAAAGATGAAATGAAGCTAATGGAAAATAACATACTTAAAAATGGTTTAAAAGTAATTAATATAGCATATTTGAACATTTCCAACGCACAAAGTAATGAGCATTTTAAAGAATATTTCTGAAACAGAATCCGGCACTTAAAAAAGAAGTGTAGCCACTAAATGGCAGACACTGGTTATTCAGTAAACTTGCTTAACAAGTAGTTATTTATTTTCACAGACAGCATTCATTATTTCAAAGTGCACTGCTGAACAAAGAACTGAAATGAGAGAGTGACAACTTATAAGTCTATTCTCTGTTACATTAAAAAGTCTTGTGATATAAGGCAGGCTACAAGATGAGGGTGGTGGTTAAAAAGAAAGAAACTCCCACTAAGTAAGTCTAAGTTCACTCACATGACACTAGTTTGGGTCAGTTTCCTAGACAATTTTATAGAGTAACTATACATCACTGGATGCAGAGCTAGAAAGACACTGAATAGACAGACCTTGGATATGTTTCTGCAGAGCTTCTCTTTGATTTATTTAAAACCTACCAAGCACCATTTTAAGCATGCAATTACCATCTGACTTAAATCAGGGGTGCAAAACGTGTGGCCTTCAGATGCTGTTGGATTGCAACTCACATCATCCTTCATCACTGACTATCCTGGCTAGAGTAGATGATGCTGCAGTCAAACAACATCTGGAGGGTCACATGTTCCTCACCCCTGGTATAAAAGAAGTGGCATAGTTTGTAGAAAATGCAATTCAGTTAAAATAGCTGATTCACATATACATTTACAGGAGCTGCATTCAGAGGTTTCAAGAGAAAAACAAATTATTTGAGCTACATGTTAATATGATCTGAATACCTTGTTGACTGTCAGGCCAGCATCTCTCATTTCAAACACTGATTAACAACAATTTTGTGGGGTTTTTGAAAACTCCATTAGTGCAACTTCTTTCATTTGAGTATCAAAGTAATGGCCAAAGTTCAACTGCAGGACACCTTATGGCACTTCATGAATACATATGCATTTGTTCCAAGAAACACACAAAGCATGATGGGATGATGAGTAATTCCAAATTCTTGGGGACACATGACAAGCCACTGGGGTTGTTTCAGCTTCTTGGCACATGTTCCCTGCATACAGTATTTGGAAGTGTGCTCATCCCTTTTACAGCTTGACTTTGTTTACCTCAGTATATTGGTGAAACACCCAACGTACTCAGAACTCTTTAAAAGAAAAATGAGAGATGGTATTCACAGAATGTATCCATCCTGCTACACACTCCTTCCAACAAAAAAGAAATCAAAATTTTGCCACAGTCTAAACACACAGGTTTTACTGACACTACTTTTACCATGTTAGAAGTACATCTCTACATCTTGCCTTCCTAAATCAAAACAACCAAGTGGAAAGGCTGCATTCCCTGTGGTGAGGTATCTACTTTGCATTCAACAAGTCTCAGATTCAATCCCCAACATCTCTACTTCAGCTAGGAAAGACCCTTATCTGAAATCCTGTAGAGCAGCTGCCAGTCGGCATTGACAACACTAAATTAGACAGACCAATTGATTCTGTTTAAGGCAGCTTTCTATGTTCCTAAAATACGCTTGCTGTCTTAGTGCTGGAGGAATCTGTCCAGTCCAGAGGTTGTTGGCAATTAAACAATAAAAAAATTCAAAAGAGAAGGGGGGAGTCATTTTTTTTATTTAAAAAAAAGCTGATTATCCTTATCTTTATCAGGAAGTTATTTCTATACACAGATCTGACAAGCCAAGCAGGAGGAGAATGTGTGGCCAGAAAGTCAAACTCTTTAATACATTTGCTTTCTTGAGTGACAGCTTTCCTGGGCTTGGCACAGTTACCATGCAATTTACTGTTGGCACAGCAAGATGTAAAGCCTACCCTATAGACCATGTGGTGAGACATTTTGCAAAGCAGTTCCTACAGCAATTTGAACACACAGTGGAGTTTTGCTGATGGCACTAAAATCTTGACTCCCACTGGTGCTGGTTTGGATGACGCAGTTCTACTCCACCCCCAGAAACATCCTATGGAGATATGTACAAAATGGAGCAAGTCTTGCTTTAAAATGATTATAAATAACACACTGCAGGGAAAAGAAAAAGCATGACACAATGCAACAAAAAGTCACACAAAAATATATTCCCATAGAAAAAAGGAAAAGATAAGTAAGTTCATAACTGTATGAAAACACAGCCATAAAAATTGAACTATAATGCTCTCCTCGCTTTTTCTTTCTTTGCAAGGAATCTTGTAATCACCTGTCTTCTCTCACTTTTCAATTTGTATTCTACTAGAGATATAAATCCTTGGCTATTTCACCCCCTCATTGAAAGATGAATAATTGATGTAAATTTCTCTTCAATGAGGGAAAAATGAATATTCCATATTCTCTCCATATTTGAATGTCCTACAATTTTGAAGAATATTTTGTGTGTGTTTTTAATCTGTTGTGAACCACTTTGACTCACAATGCCTGTAGGTTTTCCTCTCCATAGAAGATTTAGGGAAAGGGGGGTTGAATGGCAACGTATTATGTGACCAAATGGAATGTTGGGGATAGAAATGAAGAAATCCAATCCAAACTAGGAGGTCGGGGGGGGGGGGGGGGGATCTGGTTTTAAAAGTAGAAGGTCCGATCTTCTGCATCACATATAGTTTGGAGCATGGATCTAATTCCTCGGGAATGCTTTCTTGGTGGTATCACCCAAAATGGCACATGAAAGATACGAACTCCCCATTTCATTAATAATCTTGCAAACTCTAAGCATGCATGGTAGCTTAGCTCTACAGGGTCAGTACAGATGTAATACTTGATGATTTCAAGACTGGGCAACTTGTGATGAGGAGCTGCTAGCAATACCCCAAATACACATTCCTGATGTCAAACCAGGAATGTTGTGAAAAGGATGGTGGAGGAATTGAGTGCAAGAGGCAAGTGCAGAAAACACCAGTGATGTTTTTTTGTTTTCTTTTTAGAAGTGTAGCCTAGCTCTTCACATATGGAACATTTCTCACTTCGTTTTGTCCAAAGTACCTTTGAAACAAACTTCTACAGAAGGATGTGTGCAAGTTGCACACATGGACAAGCTATGAAGTATGTGCAGAAAATCTAAGGCCTGGTCTTAGAACTTGCTAAATTTTGTTTCTGAAGCATCATCATCTATGCTATACATTTGACCATAGTAAACCTTTGTTTATTTCAACTCCATTTGTGGAACAATACATATACTGTAAACTTTTTTCCTTACAGTAAAAGATGACAAGAATTTCTGCACAATTTTAGAAGAATTTTCTGCATTTGTCAAACTGTATGAGCAGTGCAAATTTTTAAAAAACCCAGAATTATAGTGCTAAACCTGGTCTCCTGGTAACTTGCTTATTGTGTTTTTTCCAGCATCATGTGGTATATGGGATAGAGGCAAAAACTGTTAGAAGAATATTTACCTTCAAGATAGGAGCCATGAAGACTGAAACGCCGGTCAGTACAAACACGATAATTCCAGTCACTCTCTGCTCCCTGAAACCAAATCCAGCAATTTTCTACTGTCACATGGAATATAGTCAGTTGCCTTCTCAAAGCATTTGCAACACCACTGTTAGCACTATTAAGCAGTACATTGGTGTTCGGACAGTTTCTTTACCACCATGCAAAATACATAATGTGAAAGATCCTTATGTTTATAATTCTGAAGACTAGACTCTACATCTGCCTTATATCTACCTTATACACAAAACCTGGAGGTAATTTTATATACAGTAGTTTTAATATTTTTTATGCATGAAACAAAAGCTTGTATACAAAAGTTTGTATACAATGAAACACCAGAAAGCAAGAATGTGGACAATCTTGAATTTTGGATTATTTTGCATTTTGAAATTTCAGATAATGGCAGCTCAACATGTACTTATATTCTTCAGCCAGTCACTTTTCTTTCTGCCACACTAGGTGGTCTTCTGTGAAATGGCTGTTTTGTCACTGCACAAATCCAACATGGCAGCCATTTTGTAAACGGGACATATTTACCTCAATGGCAGTCATTTTGACAGTGCCCCCTACCATATGCTTTCAAAATTTCAAATGTAACTTCTGGGTCATAAAGGTAAGAAAGATCTGATTTCACCAACAATGTCTATTTGATTGACAGCAGCTCTTTGAGATCTTAGGTACAGATCTTTTTAACTAGGATATGACATAGATTAAATTTGGGGCTTTTTACATCAAAATATATTCTCTAACATAAAGCTATTACTTCCTACTCGCTAGGGAGACTCAGATGGTGTTTCTGGTCCCTACAAAATGAAAATCGAGGCAGCCTCCTGAGTTGCTTAGCTTCCAGACCAACCCTGTTGACATACCTTACACCAAGGAACTTGGGCTGCTCGCCAGGTGCTGATGTCTCTGTCTCCATCTTCAAGCTGTCAATGTGTGCAATGGAGATCACAGTAGCAGCAACATACCATGGCAGACCCATGAAGGAGCATATAATCATCAGCACAGCCACCCAGAAAAGATCAAGATGATAGCCAGCACCTTTCTGCAAAGATAAGGTGGGGGGGGGGACAAAATAAAAGGATGCGTATTACTTCTGGTATAAGGCTTTGTGTGGAGAGAATCATCACAGGAAATCTCATGTTCTCGGTTGCCTATAAGTTGGAATGAGTGCCCCAGAATTGTACACAGCCGGGTAATTCTTTTTAATTTTAAAAATTACAAGTACAGGTTCCTAAACAGACACAGTATAATTTATGGTTCTTGCTAGAGGGAGCCAAGAAAAGTAACTGACACTTTGATTCCAATTATTGTCATTAATGGTGGCATCCCATAGCTAAACAGGTACAATGGGAGTAAGCAATCTTCACATTGAAAGTATGAATACAGTGGTACCCCGGGTTACGAAATTAATTCGTTCCGCGGTTAATTTCGTAACCCGAAATACCTTCGTAAGCCGAATTCCCATAGGCGCTAATGGAAAAATAGCTCTCTGCTGCCCTCCGGTGGCGGAAAATAGCGCCGCGGTTTTTTCGTAACCCGAAGAAACCTTCGTAAGCCGAAGCAATAAATCCCTATGGGATTTTTTCGTATCCCGAAAAATTCGTAACCCGGCGCATTCGTATCCCGGGGTACCACTGTAATTGGTTGACTGAAACCATTCCTATATTGTCCTTCATCACAGGAGATTCCACAACAGTGTACATTATATGTAACAGAATGGCAAAGAAAGGGATCAGAGAGGCTTCTAACATCACTGGTAACTATCAATGGTTAACCCTTCATACGTGCTCTATACTGCATGTAAAGTCCACAAGTATGATAGAAAAGGAGATGGCCTGCATGACCAGGCTCCCAACATTCATGCCTCCTGTACTCCTGGCATGGGTCAGAGCTCAAAAATGTTGGTTTTTTGAGACATCTATATAGCAACAAGCAGATATCAATAAGGCCAGACAAACAGAGGTGCAAGGGAAGTCTACGTATGGAAGTCTAATGCATACAGAATGAATTAGAAGTGACAATGTAAGTTAGAAATTCAGTTAAAGTATTTATTAATTTATTAATCCTCTTGTTTCAATACACTGGGGAAACTGTAAATGGAAGCCAGGTATATCCACAGGCAAAGGAAGCATATTTTTCCTTTGATGGAACTGTATTCCAGTTGAGGGAATACAATTCATCAGTTGACAGAAGAATCTAGAAATAGCTATGTCAGCTTAGGGCAGACACTCCACAAACCTGCAAAGAATCTAATTGGCATTCCTCCTCCCCGCTTTCCAATTCTCTTCTCATTCTTCTCATAGAAAAGCTACTACTTCTCATATTTGTATAAACACACACACTAATTCATTTACCTTTCTCAAATTAGCTTTTCATTCTAATTTAACAAATCATGGGCTGGTGAGAAAAACAGGTGTTCAGTGCAGCAGATCATCTGGGATCTCAGTGCAAATATAAAGGATTTATTTTCATGGCTGTGCCAAATTTTGGGAACAAATTGTACTAAGGGAAAGGTTACGTTAAAGAACAAATTTTTAAGCAGGAAAATCACTAATTTGTACCCTGCTGACTGTGGTGTGTGTGCATTGAGTTAGTAATGTATAAAGTATATTACAGACTAATGTGAAACAAGTTTTCATGAGAATTGTAGTGAGTTTGAGTAAGAGAGTATTGCTTTTAATGGAAGACACGTGTTTCTCTCTCTCTCTCTCTTTCCCTCTCTCTGGCTCTGATTCTCATGGGTCAGACAGTTTCAAAAACAGTACCCAAACTTGTATAACCTGTTCAGGAAGTGAAAGAAGGAGGATAAAATAAATATATCATTCAAACTCCATTCAGTCCTCGGAAACAGAGGCATTATATGTTTCAAGTTAATATCTACTCAAAGAGTATTCACTGACAACAATCAGCTTATGTATTGATTTACTTTATTTCAAATATCTCTTCTGCATACTTCCATAAAAATATTTTCAAAGTTCTCAATCAAGCAAGGACAGGATTGATGTATAAGGCTGCATGGGGAGGTGGGTGAATTTAATGTCCACATATATGCCTTCAAATCACCTGTCAATTAATTTCATAGGATTTTCTCAGTCAAGGATACTCAAGGTTTGTCATTGCTTTCCTCTGAAATATAGCCTAGACCACCTGATTTTCCTTGGAGTCCTTCATCCAAGTACTAACCAGACCTGAACCTGCTGATAGTTTCACTTTAGGATAACTATACTTTGGAAACAACTTGAAGACAAACAACAACACAGGAAAGTTTGCATATGTGAAACTGAGATGAGGCCATGAAACGGAACATCAGAAAAACATGTGAAATCTGTTCATTAAAATTATTAGAATTGCTCCTGGACTCAGGTTAAGTTCTGCATAATACAAGAACATTATACAATATTCACTTTCTAAACATACATATATGAAAAATTCATTTCCCTAACAAAGGACAAGGAAGCAGGAAGTATGCTTTATTGTACTCATCAGCATTTGTAGATAGTGTTTAGATTTCACAATTCAAAATGTTCAGTATAGCACATGATTTATTGATCATGTGATGAAGTCAAGAGACAATGGTCACTGATATGTATGTCTGTGTCTCACAGACAATAATGAGCCATTTTAAAAATTAAAAATACCAGTTATGGATAGAAATAATACCAAACCAAAGAAGCGCCTGCTTGTTGCAAGTGCTTTCTGATCAAACAAATATGAATAATGAACAGTCACAGAGACAAATGAGGATGCTAACTACTATCAGTATGAATGCTATCAATAGTTCCAAATATAAATTATGGAAGGGTGAATCAACACTGAGTAAGTATAATTAATTCAATGGGTATCATTAAGTTATGAATAAGACCTAAAGATTCAGATGGGGAATCTTTTATTTCAAAAAATTTCAAGAGTACTAGTTCCACTCTATTCCACTTTAGTCTGACCTCAACTGGAATATTATGTCCATTTCTGGGCATCACAGTTCAAGAAGGATACTGTCAATCTAGAACATGTTCAGAGAAGGGCAACCAGGATAGTAAAAGGTCTGTAAGCCAAGTCTTACAAGGATCAACTTAGGGGGCTGGCTATGTTTAACTCAGAGAAGAGACGACTGAGAGAAGACATGATAGCCACCTTTAATATAGCTGAAGGGATGTCATATAGAAGATGGAGCAAAGTTATTTTTTGTTACTCTAGAGATGAGAACATGAACCAGTGGATAACAATTACAGTACAGTGTGCCTGCATCGTACGCTGGAAACCGCACAGGAAAAAAGTCTTGCATGCCCCAGAAGAAGTAATGGGATGCACGGCAGGCATGAGCCCCATTACTTCCATTGGGTTCAAGCTTATGCATTTTTTCTTTTATGTGGGTGGATCTGGAACGGATCCCCCGCATAAGAGAAGGTCCCACTGTACAAGAAAAGACATGCCACCTGAGCATCAGAAAGAACTTATCTACAGTAAGACCTGCTGAGCAGTGGAATGGACTGACTCAGAGTGTGGTGGACCCTCTGTCTTTGGAGGTCTTTAAACAGAAGTTGGATGAGCATCTTTCAGATGTGTTTTAGTTGTGTATTTCTGCATGGTGACAGTTTGATGGCCCTTGTGGTCCCTTACAATTTTAAGAAAAAGTGGCAGAGTATAGACCAGCATTTCCCAACCCAACCACCTTGCCAATGTGCCCAATTGCAACTCTCATAATTCCTATCCACAATGGCTGTGCTGGCTGGGGATGGTGGGAATTGTAGTCCTAGACATCTGGAAGGTTGGGGAAAGCTCTTTGGGGCAAAACCATCTGCAGGAGCATCTAGGGCCACACAGCACATGGGTACTGCAGTCTGGATGCCCAGCATAACATGGTTGGAAAATCAGTAAATCTACAGAAATCCCACCCACAAATTTAAGAGCAAATTCATCTGCTCACAGCAGGTAATGGTAAAGTGTAGCCCTCCAGATGTTGTCAAACTATTATACCCATCAGTTTTAATCAGACTAGCCAACAGAAAGGGGATGCTGGAAATTGCAGTTAGCAACATATTATAAAAAAAACAATTAAATGAAACAGAAAAATGTAATTTATTATATTCAGAAAAGCAAAAGCAAAACAAACAGATTTATGTCCCAACAGGACTATGACCTACTTCTCACTGAATGGGGTAAATATGTTTTTAGGTTCCAAATTATAAACCATAGGAGAGACTCACAAAACTAAATGTTCTTATATGGGAAAAAACAGACAACAGAAAACTAATATGCCAGGGAGAAGACTGGGTTTGACCTCTTCTTTCTGGCATACTACCTTTATGTCAGTGATAGCTATCTGGGGTGGGGGTGGGGGCATTTTGAATCTTAGTCTGAAGTTTAATGACCTGTCCAAAGTCCTGAACCTGTTTAGGGCCTTTAACATTTGTATTAAAACCTGAAGTGGATTCACCACCACACTGGTGAGAAAGATACAATCCAGCACTGAACCTTTGAACACAGAGGAACATGAGGCCCTAGTCTGCTGTGAAATAACACTTGCAATCTGGAAACTGACTCCTGGTCTCTTTCCCCAGCATGATGTAGTGGTTAAAGCATTGTACTATGACTGTGGAGACTAGGGTTCAAATCCTGTCTCGACCATGTATACCCACTGGTGACTTTGGGCAAGTCATACACTCTCAGCTTCAGAGGATGGCAATGGCAAACCCTTCTGAAGAAACTTGCCAAGAAAATCCCATAATAGGTTCACCTTTGGATCATCATAAGTCGGAAACAATTGAAGGCACACAACAAAACAACAACTCTTTCCCCATAAATCAGGGATGAGTGACCAAGCCAAATTGCTTCAGGCTGCCATTTTTGGCTCTCTTTTTTGTCTTTTTGTTTTGGAGAGGGGAATGAAATGGCTCACGGGGAAGGGAAAGGAATTAGTTGCAACTGTGACTTTGGGATGCTTTGGGCCACTTTGGGGGAGAAAAATCAATGGATAATTATCATCATCATCTATTGTTATTATCATTATCATTATCATTATCATTATCATTATCATTATCATTATTATTATTATTATTATTATTATTAATGGGGGTGTAGGGGCTTCTTGGACCACATTGTGAGGCCCCAGGGTCACATGTGATTCATGATTCACTTTTTGCCTTCTGGAGTTCACCATATTCTTCTTTATCTGGGGAGACTGATCATCTTTTGGAACAGATGAGGGGCAATGTTTTATCCAACTTCACACTGGGAGAGCTGAATATGATTTTATATCCTGCTACACAGACTTAGGGGGTGGGGGAGAAATACTATGGAGATGCTGTAATGAGATAAACAAGGTGTAAATGTTCATCCCAACAGAAATTAAAAGCTGGCAATGTCTAAAAACATACTTCCTACCAGGCTTAGCATTTTCCTGGACAATGTTTCCTGAACCTCAGCCAAAACAAAGGCCATCTTTATTTCTTTAGAAAACATTTCTAATTTTTCTTCTTGGGTCAAACTAGATGTGACTATGGAAGCCACATTGGTCTGATCACATGGGCACCTCATTCATGTATAAAAGAAAGGAGAGGGAGTGTTGAAAATTAAAACCAAAAGGAGGGAGCAGAGCTGAATCTTATGCCTCCTTGTCTCTTTGCAGACCATTCCTCCAGGCTCTTTTCTCCAAACTGAGGGGCTAAACAGACTGGTGATAAACACTGGCATCGAAGCAGATTGTGGACGTGGTGACCACTTGCTGCATGCCCCAATTCTGCCCCAATGCTGGTGTCATGCCATCCATTTGCCCAGACAGCGGGCAGCATCATACCATTTCTTTAGCGCAGTATTTAGATGGGCTGCGGCAAAGAAAAGCCGTCACTGCGGCAGCAAGGGCAACCTTTTGTCAATGACATTTTCCCGGATTTTTTTTAGCACCAGCAAAGCGCTGGGTCAGTGCTGCAGTGTGCAGTTGCTGCAGCCTCGATCTGGTGACGAAAGGGGTGGCAGGATGCTGCTCCAAGGGGGTGGTCTGTTTTGCCACTCAAATCACTTCCAACACATGAATGGAGCCAAAGGAAAAAGGCATTTGTTTGACTAACTGAAGAGAATAAAGCCCTACATGGCCTGGGTCCAGGCTAACTGAGGGAACGCCTCCTCCCATACAATCCTTCCCACACACTCAGGGCCTCTGGGAGAAACCTACTACAGCTGAAGAAAACCAGGCTGGTGGCAACTTCCCAGAGGACCTTTTCAGCCGCCACTCCAAAAATGTGGAACGACCTGCCGGAGGAGATCCGCCAAATTACATCTTTAGAGGCCTTTAAAAAGGCAATAAAGACGGGTCTCTTCCGGCGAGCCTTCTCAGACTAACCTCCAAAATTAGAATCTGAACTGCTCACCTACCCACTGTCTCTCCCTATGACCACTTCTGTAAATATTTTTCCATGCTCCTAATTTTAGCTGCATTCTCTACGCAACTGGGTGTAATGTGTGATACTGCTACTGCTATTATATAGTATGATGTTTTATTTGTATTTTAGCAGAAGGAGGGAGGGCTAGGGGATTGGGATCATGTTACTACTGTTTTTAAATGTTATACTGGACTGTTGTTACTCGCCTAGATCCTCGAAATTGAAAGGTGGGATATAAATTACTATTATTATTATTATTATTATTATTATTATTATTAGAGTCTATTTCACCTTTTCTTCCTCTTTTGATACTTAACTAAGCATGCACACACAGCGGTAAGACAAGTGATTAGACTAACATGTCTGCTGTTGTTACATCTAGCTTATAACTTTACTATTTAATGTGGAAGTGAGCAACTTGGGTGAATATAGCTTGGATCCAGACTGAAAGAGCATATCTTTCAAAGAACATGACTAGCAGTTTACACCCTCCCCTTTTAATTTGCCAGAAAGGGGGCAGTCCTAGAAGTCTAGACAGGTTAAGGGCTTAAAAACAAATTTGGAGGGGTCATATGCAATCCCAAGGCTACCCCAGTTCTGCAAGCTGATGAGAGAACATTGCTGAAAGTCCTATACAAATGCTGCAAATAAATTAATGCTAGAAACAAAGATTTTGATCTTAAATGTCAGATGGGCCAACCTGTGTTTCACAGCCGAAGCTTAATTTAGAAGCATTCAGGTGACTGATTTGAGCAGTGAACTGTTCGCTACGTATTTACTGTAATTAAGCAAACACTTATATGTTGATCTGCAGTTCCATCTCTCCTGGCACACCTCCTCCACCAGAGTAACTATTTTTAAAAAGCAGTCTATGACACCACTTCATTTTCTGATGTGACCATATCATTAGCCACTAAAAATCTCTTTGATTTGCTGCCTGGGATTACTAAAAATACTGCGTGGCAACCCTAGGTGGCACACATGAAGAAAGAAGGGAAAGTACAACAAACAAGTTGGTAACACAGAATTTCATTGCTCTAAGCAATAAATAGATCAGAAAAAATAACCCATCCTAACTTACTTAATCAGATTTGTAAACCTAAATCAGGTGTGGGAATAATGCAACACTCCAGATGATGCTGTAAGTCCCATCAACCCTAGGCAGCATAGCCAATGGGAAAGACTGAAGGGAGCTGCTATAATAATATAATATATAATATAGTGCATATTGTGTATCCCTTATCCAGAAATCCAAAGTGGTCCAAAATCAAAAACTTATTACGGATATGATGCTCAATAAGGATTCAATTTGGTATACAGGTAGTTTTTATTTTGAACACACCAATAGCACAGTACATGTCCTTATTTGTGAGGCTAGAGAGAGATGTGAGGCTGGAGAGAGACACAAGAGATGTCTTTCTTTCTTTCTCTCCCACATCTTTCTTTCTCTCTCCCACATCCAAACACCTTGACTCTCATTTCTCCTTACCTCAGCGTACCTCCATCCCATCAAAAGACAGCACTGGTGCAGCCATTTCCCATCATCCCCACCACAGAGAAAGTTACTGACAAGCTTAAACTAAGGCCTGATTCATCATGATCAGCAGCAGCAGCAGCACTCTTTAACTCTCAGCACTGTACTGATGGTTACTGCTGCTGCTGCCTACATTCACTTCAGGTTTAACAATGCAAAGCTGGACAGAGACGCAAAAAAATCTATTAAATGGCAGAAGGTATGGATTCACACCAAGCACTATGCTTGGACTCCAACCATTTCACAGATCCGTGTATCTCTCTCCAGCCTCGCAAATATAGTAGAGATATATAATATGCTATTTTTTATTCCAAAATCCAACCCCATACCCCACCCCCGCCACTGCCACCGCCAAAACCCTGCTATTCTGAAACACTTCTGGTCCCAAGCATTTCACGTAAGGGATACTCAACCTATAACATAATAAGGTTTTTTTAAATAATAATAATAATAATAATAATAATAATAATAAGCATATAAAATCATGACAAACATATAAAAACACATACTTTTACATATGTAACAAATTTACATACTAACAACATTGCAAATGATACTGACATCTGTCTCTCCACATTCTCTGACCATCTTTCCACTATTTTTTAATCAAAGGTTTCAAAGAAAAACATCTGTATTCCTTCCATTAGCCTGAATACAAAAGTTGGTCTCAACTACAGGAGACCTATTGAATCAATGGAAACTTGGTAAATCAAAATTTATGTAAGTAATTGAACTGAACTTTAACAACTGAATTTTAGGCATTAGATTCTACCATAGACTACTGTGCATGCGATAAATACTCTTTCATTAACCCTGATGCACCAAGGCACCCACCTTGAGTTTATGCTCTTTCCGGTTGACAATAACAGCTGTGATTTGCTGGTCCATGAAGATGAGGATCGTCACCAACAGGGCAGGGATGGCAGCTGCCAGGTAGACCCACCAGGGGTTCCCTCCAAAAGGTGGAACAAACCAGCCTCTGTGGGGGCTCGTTGGCTTCATGGGCAAAGAAATGGAAACAGGCATCAGAGATGGAACAGCATGACCAATGTCCATAGCAAACAAATGCATCAATCAATTAGTCAGTCAATACATCATCTAAGTGCACTGAGAAGCCTTTCAGGGGCAAAGAGAAAGAATGTTCAACCCACAAGGGCCACTTCCTGATTCCTAATGGTTCATTTTAGAAAAAAAGGTGGAAGGAAATCATTAAACCAAAGGTGGACAAACAATGGGGCCAATTTTTTTAGTGAGCCCCTGGGGACCCACAGAAATGGCACTGGGGGTTACATGCAGCCCCCAATGCCATTTCTGTGGGTCCCAGGGGCTCATTTAAAAAAATTGGCCTCATAAGCCCAGCCCATAGGTACTAGGGGGCATGGGGGGTGCATTTTCACCATGTATTTTGCCCTCAGGGCCAATTTAGACCCAGGATCTCTCTTGTGTCTAAATTGGCCCACAGGGCAAAATATGGTGAGAATGCACCCCCCCCCATGTCCCCTAGTACCTATGGGCTGGGCTTATGGGACCAATTTTCACTTACTTCCTGTTCATAAAAATCCCTCCTTTCCTAGGCTTAAAATGGGCCAGGGGGCCTTAAAAACATAGTACAAGATGCTCCCCACACCGCCAGAGGATGTTTGGAGCATCTGAGGGCGGATATGTATCTATATCTTTATCTATCTATCTATCTATCTATCTATCTATCTATCTATATATCTATTTATCTATTTATCTATCATCTATCTTCTGGGGGAATGAAGGGGAATGAAGCCCTCCAAGATCTTCAGAGATAATGAGGCCCTCTAATATTTCACAATTGCCCACTCCGGCATTAAAGAGAAGGAAGATTGAGATGAAGCTCAGAAAGCCACAAGTTAAAGAACCACAGAAGGCTTGAGATACTCTCAGGCCCAATTCATATTTATCCTTGCAATGTGAGCACTACTTCCATGTAGTTTGCGTTAAGCACTGTAGTGATATCACTGCCAGAGATATTCAAGAAAGAAGACAGTCCAGTCATGAGAACATTCCACATCAGTGCTATACGCAATGTGCCCATCCCATGAAAACAATATAGTGTTAAATTCTGACGTGCAAACACTCATCCTAACAGTCCTCCAACTGCATCACCAAAGGTCCCTAATGGATCTTACTTGGCCACTTTGCAGAGCTGACAAGATATTACTGCTATGAAAATCTATTTGTCCTCTAGCTACTGTGAGGATTGCATCTATGCACAAAAGAAACAAAAACCTGAGAATGGCAGATGACATAATAGTCCATGCTAAGCAAAAAGTCTCACTGCTACAACTTGTTTCACCCTGGCTGCATTGTATAACTGATCCCATTTGGTTCCCAGCTGCAAGTGTTACCTCCACATCCTGGAGACTGCGCCAGTGAAAGGTAAATAAATTGGCTACAAAAGCATGCAGGAATCACATATATGGCAATCCTATGCCTCCATTATTTGAGCTGAGCAAAGAGTGTCTGACATACCTTGAATTCACTTGGCACAAGGAGTTTCGGTGTATCCACACCTACCAGAGCATCAATTCCACAGAAAATCAGAATGGAAAGAATAATGGCAAAGTCACTGATCAACTTCCTTGCCTGTAAAAAATAGAGTACTGTAACATCTATTTTATTATGGTTGCAATTTTTAAAAAAATGCCATTCCCCCATTTTTGTTTGACAGCCTTTGAAACATTACAACATTAATAGATTTTTTTTCAAAAATAAAAATGAAATGGGCTACATAAAGAAGCCACTACTCTGAAAATGATAACCTTTGAAGCAGAGACATTGCAGGGCTAAAGCAGTCCTCATTAAGAAAATAATTAGCATTGTTGATAATCTGCTTTTGGTGGATGAAAGACCACCTCCTTTCACCCCTCCGATGGTTTCTTCCATAAAACTAGTTCCTGACTAGAGTTAAGAATAATCTTTGATACAGCCAGCCTTGGTTGGAAGATAACTTGTAATGTCCTGCAGAAAGCCATTGCTGTAAAGTAAGCAAGGAAGAGCAGGCAAAAGACTGCAATTAACAAAATACTTTGCATGTCTGAATGAAACACAGGCACTCTGTTGTCTTCCACATATGCATTAACTGATCTCAAAGTACAGTCCAGTGCGCAAACCAAATCTTGGCATTAGCATGGAAAAATCAGAATTATGCTGGGAAAGAAGCCTGATTTTTATTAACTGGGATGTTGTGGGAGTGATCTCAAATAGAACTCTAGGAGTCTATTTGACCCTAGGAGTCTCCCACCCAAACAAACACTTTCCTTACACTTTCATTCATTACGCAGATGTCAGCCAGCCTCATGCTCTGAGTTTGACAGTGAATCTGGAAATTATATTCAGCCACTTCTAATTTCCAAGGCACAGAGGAAAGATGTCAGAATCCCATATAAATCAATACAAACATATTTTGGAGGGAAGCATCTAACTGTGCAAGGATTTCTGCATAGATTTCAGGTGCCATGGCTGTTTGAACTTTACTTCAACCTGTGTGTATATGCTTATGGCTTAGAGTCATATCTATTATGTGTTGCACATACCTTGAAGCAAAGCTCAGCCATTTGAAGTATGGATTTTGTCTTCCTTTTATTAAAATCCAGGAGAAGCCTTATTTTAAAACAACAAATATGTTGTTGCTCATGAATCCCTATGGCACTTGGATGCTTGAGGCAACGATTTACCCTGTTACCTTCCAAAAGGTGAAAGTAAAATAAAAATTCACTACTTTGCCTGGAAACAAAGTGGAGGGGGGATTTTACCCACTTTCAAAAGAATGGCTCTAATCTCTTGCCTTCATGCATCTTTCATATTTGTGACAGCATACTAAATTCTAGGGCTTAGAACAGCAGCTATGATGAGAGTCTCAAATGTAAAGATATATACAGTTGGCCCTCGGTATCTGATGGGGTTTGCTTCCCCTGGGGATACCAAAATCTTTGGATGATCAAGTTTTATTAAATACAATGGCATTGTAAAATTGTGTCCCTTATATAAAATAGCAAAATCAAGGCTTGCTTTATGGAATATATATATATATATATATATATTTTCAAGTTGTGGATAGTTGAATCTGTGGATAAAGAATTCATGGATACAGAGAGCTAACTGTGATTAAATATCCAAGTCAAGATCATCCATGCAGTAGCATTTCCAGTGTCTATGTATGGCTGTGAACACTGGAAATTGAAGAAAGTTGACAACAAAAGAACCAACTCATTTGAAATGTAGTGCTAGGGGAGAGTTCTATGGATACAATAGACTACCAAAATGACTAATTGAGCAAATTAAATCTGCCTTCTGTCTCTTATGGCTACACAAACCTATATGCTTGATTACAGTCATCAAACCTGGTTTGTTATTTTACAGGACCAAAACAAAGAAAGTGGTAAGATTTAGGATCCAGTCTGTCAATTACTTCAGGCACCTTTCACATAAACACCACAGATTTCTGTATTACTTGCTCTATACTAAGGATGGCAAGCATACTCAAAAATATTCTAATAATAATCAAAACGGAATTTTTCAAAGCATCAGGAAAACCTGAAAAGGAAAATCCTAGACAGGAGAATCTTCACAGTTTGGAACTAATTTTGCACATACTGTGCATTTTTCAATGTCTTTCCACAGAAGGGAAAAAACCAGTAGAATGGTTTGTTCCTGACTGTGAAAATTTAATTTATAAAGGTTTAAATCCCTGCTCTAGAATGCAGTCTAACACTGACCTCTGGTCACCACTATTCTCCTATTACAAACACAGAAACGGATGCTGGATGTAGTGCCCAGAGGCATCAGTGTATAGCAATATGATCTCAGTTCGCTAAGTCTGTGGTCCATCAACTAGGCTATCTTCCCTCTAGGTTCTGGTGACATTGCAAACATATTCATAATGCAAATAAATATATGGCCAGGCCAGTGCACTACCTGCCTGAAACAGGCACAAAATATTTGTTTGCATTTGTGTGCAATCTTATGCTTCAAAAATGGGATGTATGTAACTTCATAGCCTTTAATAGCTTTTCCACACTGTACTGTACTGCATTATGTACTGTATCATATTACTGCACTTTTAGAAGGAGGTTAAAAAATTCATAGAGAAGGCTTGGTCTGCAGACCTTTGGGGGTGGGGGGGTGGAATATAGGAGAAAATCAAAGTTTTTAAGACCAAAGAATGGCTGGGATCCTGCTGGGATCTTGCACATGTATACGTTTCCCTACAGAAGCCTTTCAATGTTGAACTCTTGCATTCATTTCAGGGCTGCAGAAGCAGAGTGGTACATGTTGTGCCCCTCATGTATAACTGGACATTTGAGAAATGTGCATGGATGCATTATTCATGGGCATACATTTACACATTGATCGTGGAGATGTGCTTGGAGCAGCAAAAGGGTTGTATAGCACAGTTAATGTATAACTTCACATGCAGCAATCTATGCTAAGCTCAGTGTAGGATCTTGGAATATATATTGCATCTTGGGTAGATATAGCAAGTCCGTCCAAAATGTATTTCTCTGATATGTACACTTATATTTCATGCCTACAGCTGAGGCAGAGCAGGGCATGGATAAAAAGAATGCCTAGCCACCCAATTTGCTCTGATCCCTTTTGCCAATTCCACAAACTTGGGCCTGGGCCAAATGACTCAGAGGAGCTGCCATGACAGAGCTAAAGAGAATATATGCTGTTAACTGTGCTTGCCAGATCACCTAGTCTCCCATTCACTGATACTCTCGACCCACCCCCATTTCAGGCACATTGGATCCCTAAGAAGAATCACCAACCAAGTGAGGGGTGTAGATACAGGGAGAAAAATGAAGACATTACCTCCTCAAATATGAATTTTGGCATTCCTCCATGAAATTTTCCTTCAGTCCCTAATTTTCTTGTTTTGTAGAGAGTGAAACACTGAAAATCATTCACACATATAGTTTACATTTGCTGTGCTTGCACTTCCTTGGTCATTCTGCCTGCCCCTTTTCTTTGGAGGCCTAAACTATATTTCTAGATGTTTAAGTTTTAATTTGCTGCAATGCTAGAAATTTGGGGACGAGGACAATTTAATGGGGGGAGCAAAATTCTTATTGTGGGGGGAACCCCTCATGTGGGGGGGGATAACCTGCGGACTACAGAATCTGGAAGTGATGTCATGTGTCAAGTCCCCCCCCCCCTTTGAATTAAAACAAGAATACTGAAAACAACACAAAGCCAGTCTGCTTACAGTAGTTGGGAAGTAACGACTGGTCTTGAATTTCTTCAAAGCCATAGAGCAGGTGTAGGTACCCAAGAAGAGGATACATGACATGAGAGTAATGTCGGGAACATATTTGCAATTGTTGCCCACCAGGACTCCTCCGTATTTCAAGCATGCCTTCTTTGGCAAAGATGACCAGTCAATTGTGCCGTTGTGCTATAAACAGAAAACAAAGTTGGCATCAGTATTAATTAGAAGGCCTTACGATTCATTCGTCATTGGTGGTTTTCATCCCCACCTGTCAATAATTGGGGAATTAGAAAACATGATGAAACCCAAGTGGACCTAAACGCCTGGGTGGGACTAGAATATGTTACACAGCAAGGTCTTGAATTGCTGCACATGAGTATCATAAAGCCTTATCACATGAGAAAAGAAAGTCAAAACAGAGCTGGAAATAAGCAGCTTTCTCCTTGCCTCTCTGCATGCTGTTGTAGCATTTCCATTCTCCTTCCTGAGGGACACAGTCATAAAAGCATGCCTTTTACCAAATAGATTTTTTCAGTACAGTAAAATGACACACTTTTCTGACCATCACCCTCAGGAAGAGAATGGAAGTGCTTCAACAGCATGAGAAGAGACAAGGAGAAAGCCACAACTCTGCTGATCCATTTCAGCTTTCTTTTCTCGTACAACAACCATGTGTTGCAGACAGCCATCTCCTTGCCTCTCTGCATGCTGTCTTCTTGCCTGTAAGTTAACTGGAGTTTGAGTAGTACTATGGGCCCTTGATATCCACTGAGGCTTGGTTCCAGGACCCCCATGGATGACAAAATTTGTGGATGCTCAAGTCTCTTTAAATATAATGGCATAATAAAATGGTGTCTCTTATATAAAATAGCAAAATCAAGATTTGCTCATAGGAAGTTACAATTTTAAAAAAATATTTTCAAGCCGTGGATGGTTGAACCCATGGATAAAAAATCCATGGATACAAAGGGCCGACTGTATTATCAAGACTATATCCAGTGGGATACAAAAACAAGCATGAACATACGAAGCTGCCATAAAGTCAGAGAGACCATGGTCCGTCTGACCAGTGCCTGGTTAGATGGTCTGCAGAAGAAAAGGAATAGGATCCCCAACCTAATGTGCAATTTAAGACACATTACTGCTCCACATTAATTTAGGAAAAAAGATGGATCACTGCCCTAATGAGATTGCAGTCTAAGTTTCTCAGCAGAGGAAAAGCAAAGTAAAAGGAGAAGTAATGGTAATAAACAGATTTAGGAGGAGGAAGAGGAATGGGATGACAAAATGAGAGTGAATATGATCTGAAAGAATAAACAACAGCAATTAAGTACTGTAGAGAAGGAAACAGAAGGCTGACCTTAGCAAGCAGGAATGGGGGGGAGGAGGGAAGGGAGAGGGCAACAGCTATTTTGGCAACAGATGCACATGAGGACTGATGGGACATGCCATTTCCTATGTAAGTAGGACGTCAGCTCCTTGAAGCACCTTAAGGCTATGACACTTTGTCACAGAACATTGTACTACTCAGCACATTTCCCTCTCCTTTGCCTCCCTGCCTAGCAGAATTTTGAAAAGAATGCTCTTGTGATTTTAATTAGCCCCTTCTCAGTGCAGACCCAGTTGCACTGCTCTTCTTTTGAGGGGAGGGCAGTTTGGGAGAAAGAACAACAGTGGTCCAAACTGGCTGTATGTTAACTCTGAGCATGGAAATAGTTGCTGCTGTCTCTAATTTGAAGAGTGGTTTAAAACGTGTAATTTCAATTGTTAAAACACCAATATTGTTAATTCAACATCTTTTCTTGCTTTAATTACAGGCCAATTTCATGCTTTCAAACACTGGTCTGAATTCTGTTGCTGATTCCCAGTAGAACAGACCCATCAAATCAATGGGACTTATTTGATTCACCATTCAGTAATTGATTCAGTAAATCTACCCTATGAAGAGCCAGCATGGAGTAGTGGTTTGGGGTTAGGCTTATGACTCTAGAGACCAGGGTTCAGCCATGGAAATCCACTGGGGGACCTTGTTATAGCTACACTCTCTTAGCCTCAGAAGATGGCAATAGCAAACCCCCTCTGAAGAAACAAGCCAAGAAAACCCCATTATAGGTTCGCTTTAAGGTAAAAAATAAAGGTTTCCCCTTTGACAAGATTGTCTAGTCTTATCTGACTGAAGGCAGCAGTGCCTATCTCCATAACAAAGCCAAGGGACTCAGCGTTGTCAAAGATGATTCTGTGGTCATGTAACCAGCACAACTGTATGCAACGCTGTTACCTTCCAACCAAAGTGGTACCTATTTATTCACTTGCACTTTTACATGCTTTGCAACTGCTAGGTTAGCAGAAGCTGGAACGCCTTAGGGTTGCCTTAAGTCAGAAATTATTTGAAGGCACGCAACAACAACAATCAGTGTGTAATATTTTCATTATATTCAACCCATAATCTATGAATAATCAATTAATAATCATTAATTTAATACTAATAAAGTAAATTCTGAACCAAAGACTGGTGACCAAAATGGTGATGGGTCTGGACACTATGCCTTATGAAGAGAGACTTAGGGAGCTGTGTATGTTTAACCTGGAGAAGATGAGGTTAAGAGGTGATATGATAACCCTATTTAGGTATTTCAAGGGGTGTCATATTGAGCATGGAGCAAGCTAGTTCAAGGGTATCCAAGGGTATTAAAAGAAATGGCAAATGTAATATCGGAGCCATTGGCAATAATCTTTGAGAACTCCTGGAAAACAGGAGAGATCCCAGCAGACTGGCGGAGGGCAAACGTTGTCCCCATCTTCAAAAAGGGGAAAAAAGAGGATCCCAACAATTATCGTCCAGTTAGCCTGACATCAATACCAGGAAAGATTCTAGAGCAGATCATTAAACAGAGAGTCTGTGAACATCTAGAAGGCAATGCCATAATCACAAAAAGTCAACATGGGTTTCAGAGAAACAAGTCATGCCAGACAAATCTAATCTCTTTCTTTGATAAAATTACCACCTTGGTAGATGAAGGGAATGCTGTGGATATAGTATATCTTGATTTCACTAAGGCCTTTGACAAGGTTTCCCATGACATACTTGCAAACAAGCTTGTAAAATGTGGGCTAGACAAAGGAACTGTTACATGGATCTGTAATTGGTTGACCGGCCGAACCCAAAGAGTGCTCAACAATGGCTCCTTTTCATCCTGGAGAGAAGTAACCAGTGGGGTCCCACAGGGCTCTGTCCTGGGCCCAGTGGTATTCAACATCTTTATCAATGACCTGGATGACAGAATTGGGAGCATACTTATCAAATTTGCAGATGACACCAAATTAGGGGGAATAGCTAATACCCCAGAGGACAGGATCAAGATTCAAAATGACCTGAATAGACTAGAAAGCTGGGCCAAAGCTAACAAAATGAAATTCAACACAGAGAAATGCAAGGTATTGCATTTAGGGCGGAAAAATAAAATGCACAGATATAGGATGGGTGACACCTGGCTGAATGAAACTACGTGTGAAAGGGATCTAGGAGTCCAAGTAGACCACAAGTTGAACATGAGTGAACAGTGTGATGCGGCAGCTAAAAAGGCCAATGCTATTTTAGGCTGCATCAATACAAGTATAGTGTCTAGATCAAGAGAAGTAATAGTGCCACTGTATTCTGCTCTGGTCAGGCCCCACCTAGAATATTGTGTCCAGTTCTGGGCGCCACAATTCAGAAAGGACATTGAGAAACTGGAGCGTGTCCAAAGGAGGGCGACAAAAATGGTGAAAGGTCTGGAAACCATGCCCTATGAGGAACGACTTAGGGAGCTGGGGATGTTTAGCCTGGAGAAAAGAAGGTTAAGAGGTGATATGATAGCGCTGTTTAAATATTTGAAAGGATGTCATATTGAGGAGGGAGCAAGCTTGTTTTCTGCTGCTCCAGAGAACAGGACCCGGAACAATGGATGCAAGCTACAGGAAAAGAGATTCTATCTGAACATTAGAAGGAACTTCCTGACAGTAAGGGCTGTTCGACAGTGGAATGCACTCCCTCGGAGGGTGATAGAGTCTCCTTCCTTGGAGGTCTTTAAACAGAGGCTGGATGGCCATTTGTCAGGGATGCTTTGATTTGGATTTCCTGCATGGCAGGGGGTTGGACTGGATGGCCCTTGTGGTCTCTTCCAACTCTACGATTCTATGATTCTATGATTAGTTTTCTGCTAATCCAGAGAATAGAAACATAACAATGGATGCAAGCTACAGGAAAAGAGATTCCACCTCAATATTAGACCGCTCCTGAAAAAACCTTCCCGGGACCCCCTGGACAGGAAAAACTACAGGCCTGTATCCCATCTGCCATTTTTGAGCAAGGTGATCGAGACGGCTGTTTCTCTTCAGCTCCAAGTGATCTTGGATGAAGCCGATGTTCTTGATCCATTTCAAACTGGCTTCAGGACGGGATATAGGGTGGAAACTGATGACCTTCGTCTAGGCATGCTGTTGATGTTTCTAGACCTCTCAGTAGCATTTGACACAACAGATCACAACATCCTCTTGGAACGCCTGAGAGAGTTAGGAATCAGAGGCACTGTGTTGCAATGGTTCCGCTCCTTCCTATCAGGGAGGTTCCAGAGGGTGATGCTCGGGGACAGTTGCTCCTCCAAAATAGGTACCATCCTGTCCCGATGCTATTCAATATTTATATGAAGCCACTGGGAGAAATCATCCATAGACGGGTGTTATCAGTATGCTGATGACACACAAATATATTGCCCCATGTCTTGGTCATCAGCGACAACGAAAGATGGCATTTTCCCCCTCCGTCAATGTCTTGAGGCAGTAATGGACTGGATGAGGGGAAACAAGCTCAAACTGAATCCAGACAAAATGGAGGTACGTACAGTAGGGGCTCCCAAACCAGGTATCGGGTTGCAACCTCACGCTCTCCTCAAAGGACTGTGTTCACAGTCTGGGGGATACTTCTTGATCCGTCACTTCACATGAGAAATCAGGTGAATGCAACGGTCAAGCGCTTGTTATCAGCTTCTGCTGATGTACCAACTGCACCCTTTCCTGGAATCGGGGCACCTTGTAACTGTAATACATGCACTGGTAACCTCAAGACTTGATTTTTGTAATGTGCTTTACATGGGGCTACCCTTGTGCCTAGTCCAAAAACTACACCTGGTATAGAATATGGCAGCAAGGTTGATTACTGGAACATCAAGGAGTGACCACATAACACCAATACTAAAGTCATTCCACTGGCTGCCTATTAGTTTTCAGGCACAGTATTAGGTCTTGGTTATCACCTTTAAACCCCTACATGGCTTGGGCCCAACTTATTTAAGGGATCGCCTACTTCTGTATAATCCGCCCTGTGCACTCAGATCCTCTGGGGGGAAGCTGTTGCAGTCTGTAAAGACCAGATTGACTGCGTCCTCCCAGAGGACTTTCTCCGCAGTCACTCCCACCTTATGGAATGGCCTGCCGGACAAGATCCTTCAAATTACCAACCTAGACATCATCAAGAAAGCTGTCAAGATGGATCTCTTCCGGCAGACCTTCCCAGAATAAACTACTCGGCCATGTAATGACTCCCCCATATAATGATTCTGCCCAGCATTATTGTTTTAATTGTTTTATGTTTTATGTATGTAATTTTAATACTAAATTGTTTAATTCTTTTTTAAGGGGGGATATTTTGTATATATTGCTGTATCATTTTTAACACTGTAAGCCACTTTGATTGTTCTAACAAAAAGCGGGTTACAAATAAAAGTTTTATTTAGGAGGAGGAGAAGGAGGAACGTCCTGACAGTAATTGCTGTTTGACAGTGGAACACACTCCCTCAGAGAGTGGTGGAGTCTCCTTCTTTGGAGGTCTTTAAACAGAGGCTGGATGGCCATCTACCAAGGGGTGCTTGGATTGTGTATTATTGATGCCAGGGGGTTGGACTGGATGGCCCTGTGGTCTCATCCAACTCTGTGATTATATGATTCTCTCGAGCAAACTCTTACAACACAGGATTAAAGTCAAAATGGTTTTAAAAAGCCAGTGAATTGTAACTGCAGAGAAGAAAGAGATTTCAGAAGTCCAATTACCCCATTAGCTCCACTTACCATGTCAGCAGAGTTATTTGCAGACCAATAAGCTGATGGTGTGGCTGTCTCATTGGATAATGAGCCATTAACTACAAGAGACAAGAGAGCAGAATGCAGTTTTTTATGAATGGGCCACTTCAAACATAGTGGGGAAACTGTTGCAATTAAAAAGAAACTCACAACTGAATTACTGTATGTCTATCTGAAAATAATATCACGTCTTTCTTTCCCCTTAAGCCACAAGCTATAAACAGCCCAAATAACTATTCAGAATTACTCCTAAGGGCACAGAGAAGCTTCAGAAAGTAAGCAACATCATATGCTACAACTTGAAACTTGCATGATTTCATTGTTACCTGATGTGGAAACATACATAATTGCCTCGGATTATTTTGGTGCCTGTATGACTAGAACACTTATCAGTATTTCATTGTAAATTCATCACTAATAAATCCTCATTCTATCCAGGAGATCAAAGTATATTTTATCTGCATAATAAGAATCACACTATCAACTCTGCCATTTTATCCTTTTATTATATAGGGATAACAATTTGCAAGACAAAATGGTTAAATTTGCAGTCAAGGAAGGAACAGGACTCAGCATTTTTCTTTTCCTGTGTGTGGGAGGGAAAAAGTGAACCCAACCTGTCAGGATTTCAGGAAACACTAAAATATTTATGTGATGTACACTGAATAATAATAATAATAATAATAATAATAATAACAACAACAACAACAACAATAACAACTTTAAAAATATTTAGAAAGTAATGTTTATACAATATGGTATGATCCCAAATAGTGCTTTTAGACATTGTCTGCTAGCAGTATATTAAAAAGTGTAGAACTTTTTTGGTATCTTAGAATGTAATACAGGTTGAGTCTCCCTTATTGAAAATGCTTAGGGCCAGAAATACTTTGGATTTCAGAGGTTTTTTTGGACTTTTTATAATACTTGTACATACAAAATGAGATATGTTGGAGCTGAGACTCAGTCTAAACATGAAATTCATTTATGTTTCATATTCACATTACACACATAGCCTGAAGGTAATTTTATATACACGTTTGTGTACACTGAACCCTAAGAAACCAAATGGGTCTCAGCAACCCATGTGGACAGTTTTGGATTTTGGAATATTTTGGATTTCAGAATTCTGGATAAGGTAGACTGAACCATATAACAAACTTTATAAGGAGGGCAAACTTTAAAAGGACAAGTCAAAGAAAGCTAGTCTTCATTTCAGTTAACTCCAAAGAAAAACAGAGGTAGAGGTTCTGAAGTATTTCTACAGAGGAAAATGACAACCAGACTGGCTCAGCATAAATGATGAATGGCAACCTGTACACCTAAAGCTGAAACCCTTGTACTGATGGCCTGTCCTCTAGCATGGTCTCAGTGGGTCACAGGACTTGACAGAGCCAGGCCGTAAGCTTCACTACTTAAAGCAGAGGTCTGGTTAGAGTCAAATGAACTCTAAGCTTCCTGCCTCATTCACCAGATCTACTAGATTCTGGGAAAACAGAAGATGCTTGAATGGAAAACTGCAGTTGCTTTTAATAGAAGCACAAAGCCTGCACAGCCTCGTGCAGACACACACAGCTCTCTAAATTGTTGTACATACTGGGAGTGAGCCAAGACTTTTGTATGCTGTTAACCAGCCCAGTGCAGTGAAACACCTCCACACTTTTTACACAACCATCCTGCCATTTAAAATAAAATAAAATGCCTACTCCTAGGGAACAGTCAACAATAAGTTCATGCCAACAACAGAGTCTTGAGGAAGAAAGGAGCTTTAAACCTTTTGTTTAAAAGCAACCAGACAGTTTGATATACTATCTGGTGATTTGTTTCTTTTTTGCTCCCTCCACCCACCGACCCACCCGGCCTGCCACACTTCAAGCAGTACTGGCTGCTCAGCAGCAGGGGATGCAATAAATCCATAATCAAATCTCAGCATGGAGCCAAAGCAAAGGCGTCACTTCAGTGGTAAAAAAAACGTTTCACCGTTTGTTATATCCATCAAAAGAGATGTGTGCACATACTTTTTGGAATATAGTCTGTGTGCATCACAGAACTAAAGATGCAGTTTTCATGGCAGTGATGCTGTGATGTGGAATAAAAGGAGCAGACAACATATTAGGGGATACATATGTATGTACATATCACGAAACACAGGGACACACAGTCATTCCAGCTTCCCCCCCCCCCAATAGTATCAAGCACTAGTAGAGAATCTCAAGAACTAATTGTGGGATAAAGATGAAATACATTTTCAGTTGTACTGCAAGGTACAAGGTACAAAACTGAGACAAAGTTATATGTGTGTCCTTTGTGCAATTGCACACCTTACTTTAAATCCAGAATTTGGACTATAGTGGTGGACAGAAATTTTGCAAACCTCCCAGGCAGGCTCAAGGTATGATCCCTGTAGCTCTAGAGGTTTGGGACTCTGGTTTCATCATCAGTGCCTATCTGAAATGAATCTGCGTACAGGCCATTTGAGACACAACGGCAGGACACTATACAGGAGAATGGATGACATCTTGCATTTGTTTTTGCTTAAATGGCATTACTATGCAGAAAATGGGCCATTCCATCATCAGAAGCTGCCTATCCCAGAATTAACTGAATCAGCTGGCATATATGCAGTACATAAAAGGTGATATATGAAACTGCTGGGTGGAAAGCTAAGAATACAGATTGTCAAGACAGGTATTTTCAAAAGATTCAAGTATGTTAGTACATTAGACTGCTGGAAAATACTGTGCAGGTGAAATAGTGAGCAACAGAAAATTGACAACACAGCTCCCTCTTACCTGGATCTGGTGGCATGCAGGTACAGGAATAAAGTGTAATGTAGTCTACTTTAAAATGGGAATTGATGGGGTAATAATCTGCTAATTTGATCATCTTCTTGAATGCATCATAGATGAAGATGAAGCTGATCAAGGAAGAGAATCCTTCTTCCGTGAAACGGGTGAAGTACTGGACCAAAAAGCTGGCATCAGTAGCAACCAGAAAGAGACACAGGAAGGCTGACCACAAGCCAATCCAGAGGCGAAACTCCAGATAATCAAAACCATTATCTCTAAAAAAATAATAATAATAAATAATAAAGTGAAAATAAAGATGGAAGACATAAAAAAGATGGCTGGAAAAACAGATTATGCAAAACAGACAGATGCGTGCGCACGCACACATACACACAGAGCCTTCATAGTCTTCCTTATAGGGAGACAAAGTATTACATAGGGCATGAAAGACTCATTCACTCAACTACTAAACATCACTTAGAGAACATGTACACTGCACAATTATAGCAGTGTCATGCCACTCTAAGTGTCATGGGTCCATCCTATGAAATTTGAGATTTGTAATTTTTGTGAGATACTTGAAATTCTTAGCTAGAGTGATGTAACACACTCACTCAACTAGAGCTCTCTAGCAGAGAATTCCATGTACTTCATCAAACAACAAAGTCCAGGATTCTGCCTTAGTGAGCCACAGCAGCTAACATGGTATCAAACTACTCAGGCTATATAATACAAATACTGTCTTACTCTCCCCTATGCCATGTACTTTCAAACCCATTTTCATTGCTATGAGGGCAAGTGAAACTATGAGCATCAAAATGATACAATTCCAGGTGCTAATTTTCGATATTATAACTGGAGCAGCAGAAGTCTATAGAACTCCAGATATTATTAATGGGTGAGAATTAAGGTGGTCAGTAGATAGTCCAAAAAGGAAAAAAACATGAGCTAGCCATCTGTAAAATCTTAAACACAATCCCAAATATCTGTACTCAAGAAGAATCTCATCTGGAAAAGATCATTCTCTCCACTGAGAACTTTACTGGACCAAATGGACAAATGGCCTGAGTATAAGGGAACTTCCTGATGACTATCCTTTTGGGGGATGGGGGTGGCCCTTACTTGAATAAGTTTCATTTCATCTGACAAGAACCATGAAGAAAAATTTAGAACACTCTAATTCAGAAGAAGGCAGTGCAAACTCCTCAGTACTAATGTTCATTTCCTCTTGGAGGCCAATTTGGTAACTGTTAATTTCACTGTAAAATAAGAGCTTGTTTTCAAACAAGGCTGAATTTGCAGATCAGAAACAACGCAAGAAAGTATAATTCGGGTCTGCATTGTCTTGTCATTAGGCTTCAGAAATATCCTAATGCTACAGCAGGAAGTGTGATGCCAGTATTACTATCATCTCGTCTTTGTTTTATGCTAAGATCATGTTTCATAACAATAATCTCTCATTTGCACCATGAAGCATTCAGACTGCAATGCAGATATCATCCCCTTTAAATATCTGTTAAAGCATTCTGCTAGAAATAAGAGTGGCACTATCCCCCAGCAGTAGTCTCTTGTACTTACTTGCTAAAATTAAATAAAAGCCGTTCAAAGACCAAAACAGGCCCAGTGCTGCTCAGTATAGTGAGGGGTTGGCCAGCGAAAAGGCAAAAGACAGCTCCTGAAACAGCTGTACCGAGAAAGCTTTCCAACACGCCCTAGGAACAAAGGAATAAACAGGTGAAGACATTTCAGAAGCGCTTTCATAGCATCAGAGTTGGAAGGGGCCCCATAAGTCATCACATCCAACCCCTATTCAATTGTAGCTGTTTAACCTCCTTTCGAAAACATCCAGAGAAAGAGATCTCACCACCATTCTAGGTAATTGGTTCCACGGTCTAACAGTGCTTAAGTTAACAAGTTAATCAATATCTACCCTTCTGTAACTTAAAAACATTCAACTTGGTCCTACCCTCCGGTGAAGCAAGAACAAATCATTCTTCTCATTCATGGAAATCCAGCTTTGAAACCTGAACTATAGATGAGCTCAAATCACACATCTGCACATACTCAAATCTTTGTATGCAATTTCCCCTCAGGCAATGTAGCCTAAGGATAACTGAGCAGGAAGAAGGAGTAGAAGAAAATTGTTGAAATGAATAATAAACTGGAGGAACTTTATGCAATTATGGATTTGAGTAGACCCTTCTTCTCCAGGAGTAGGTCATATTGCACACCTTCTGTGATTACTATAAGCATAATGCAAGATGAAGCCATCAAAAGCATAAGAATTCCAATGATGGAGGAGAACAAACAGTTCTCCTGTCTCCTCACAATCCCCAGGCAGCTGCTGAAAGAATCTCAGCAGGTCATGAGAGTAACAATCATATTTTTAGCACCCAATAATGAGAGACAGGAATGTAGATCATCATAAATTCCATTCTCACCAGGGGAAAAATAATAATTTTACCACTGAAGTTTTCAAAGATCCTTTGCTATTCAGGGCTTATTCCATACAAATGTACTTTATTTATCACAGAAAGTGATGCTTTGTGTGCAGAAACAGTTTCCAGCACAGAAAACACCATGTAATGTTTTCTGCACAGAAAATGCTGCTTTGTATGTAAGAAACTTGTTTTCTGTGGGGGAAATTCCATTTTCTGCATAGAAATATTATTTTTTTTGCACAGAACATGCTGTTTTGTGTGCAAATAATAATCACCTTACGTGCATTTTTCACACAGAATAAGTCACCCATCCAGGATTCCCCTCATCAGGGTTTCCTGACACCCAAGAAACTAATTTTAGCCCATTTTTTGAATATTTTTCAAATATTCTTTCCACCTAGTCAGAAGTACATGGTCTTGTATGTGACAATCTGCAGTGAATTGACAGCCATGTACAGAACAGTATAATTTGTTGGACTGATTAATTTATATCCTGCCTGTCTCTCAAAACAGGACTTATACTGTATGCATTATGTAATGGTAAGTTGCTTTGGGGCCTGTGCCAGCAAAAAAGTAGTACTAGTACAGTACACATATTACAGTCTAACCATGGAAAGGCAAAGATGTGCAGTTCTCCACTGCTGCACCCTTTCTATGGTGGGAAGCCTAACACATCTGCTCTCTGCTCTCAACAGTGTATTCTAATCAGCTCAAGAGACCAAGAACTGCTGCTACCATTCCAAAGTTCAAAAATGCCCAAAGCAATACTAAAAATTTAAGGGGTTACTTCTGAATCAGTGAAAACATGAAAAACTAATAAATGAAATACTGCCTTTTCTTTTTGGCTCTGCTTTACTTCTTTTAAACTTTTGTGAGTATAACAACTAGGTGATCTTAAAACTTCTTTCTATCACCCTGAGGGCTAATGTCATACTTAAAAAAAAATTTCCACAATTCACAGGATTCTTTGCAAATGTCCACAAGTTATTCAGTTACCGTTTTGAGACTCAGGAACCATGTGCTCAGCAGTAAGGTCACAAAGTGTGCTGACAATGCGAAATTATTTAGGTTGGATTTTTAAAAAAGAATTGCAAAGAGCCCCAGAGTGATCTTGCTTCAACGCAAGCAAGCAAGTGTACTTAGCCATTTAGTGGGAAATATCCTCCTAACTTCAACTGTCGAGGGTTGTAGCTCGCAAGAACCAACAAAGAAAAATCTTAAGGTTATGGTGAATAACTTGATGAAAAACACAGAAACAAAATCAGTATGTGGAGACTGGCAGACATTTTAAAAAATATGCATTATGTGCACAGTGTTGTTTTTAATAATAGAAGCCTAGGTCATTTAATGAAGCTGAATAGTGAGGAACTCGAGACATTACTTGGTTCATTGGTTTTTATTTTGTGTCATTGAACTTATATTCCCACCTTTCTTCCAAAATTGGATCCAAGACGAAAGAGGAAGAAAGAGGAAACTAAGTAATTCTTCACACAGAGCATGGCTGGCCACAGTTAAACTAAGGATCACTGAAGGATGGAATATAAGATGCAATGTTCAGCTACTAGTAGTCATTACGGCTACTTTTTCCTCTAAAATCATAAGCAATACATCCCTGTCTACTAGTTGCTAGTGGATGAGTGTTCCTGTCCTCATGTCCTACTGATGGGACATTATGAGAAAAGAATGCTAGACCAGACATGCCTTGTATGTTTCTATATTATAGCTCCATCATGCTTTGTTCCCTGCAGCTGATGAAAGGCTCACCCTCCGCTGCAACTGCCACTACTCTGGCCCCTGAGGGAAAGAAGAGCAGTCAGTTTATGTTGGATTTAATCCCCTCTCCTACTTCCATCCCCTTTTCCTTGTGTGTTATGTCTTTTTAGATTGAAAACCTGAGGCCAGGGAAAGGTTAGATTAAAAATTTGTAAGGCACTTTTGGAGCCTTTTTATTGAAGAGTGGAATATAAATACTCTAAATGAATGAATGAATAAGAATATATACTATTCTTTATACATGTAACATATGCAAAGGGATCTTGTAGCACATTTGGGACTAACTGTGTGAAATAAGTTGTAGTACCAGCTTTCAAACTTGGTCCACTTCCTCAGATCTAAGCAAGTCTATGAAAACTTATGCTCCAACTTCTTTCACTCAGTTAAGTTTCAAGGGCACTACAAGATCCCTTTGCATACTAATATTCCAGACTAAAGTGGTTATCTCTCTGAGTTCTACCTATATGTAACATGTTGTACAACAACTGAACACAGAGATACCTCTGACTTTCAAAAGACATGCAGATGAGAGTGGAGGTAACAGTAGGATTCCCCCCATTTTTCCCAACTGGAAAGTGGGACTGATAGGGAGAATCTCCTTAGCTCCATGGGTAGAGCTTGGGCTGGAGGGACTTCAGAGAGGCAGAATGGCACCCCTAGATCCCTTGCAAGCTAGATCTTCACACTTCACATACTAGGTTAGCCCTTCTGTTTTAGTACTATGTCTGAATTAGTTTCTGTTTCATGTGGGGTGGAGGAGGTTTCAGGTTGAGATTTTTTTTATTCATGAGGTGGCATTTCAAACATTCTCTTGAATCCATGCATTTGAAAATGTTCACACATAATTTCTCTCCATATAACTTCCTTAACAAGAGAGAGGAGAACTTTTTTAACTAGCAAGAAACTGACTTTTATACATTAAAAGTTTCTTTAAAGCAGCCTTCACCAACCTAGTACCCTTCAGATGGACTTACAACAACTTCTATTATTCCCAAACAACATGACTAATGGCAAACACTTCCTGGGAATGATGGGAGTTGTAGTCCAGAAGACCTAGAGGGTGACAGGTTAGGGAAGACAACTTTAAACCCTTTCCCCAAAAAAGGTTCCTCTTTTTTGCTAGAAGACTAGGAGCAATGCAAAAAAAAAATCTATTTGGTATCATACTGCAATGCCAGGAGGGCACCAGGTTAGGGAAAGCAACATTAAACTCTTTCCCCCCAAAAGAACATCCATCTTTTCTGCTAGAAGGCTAGGTGCAATGCAAAAACATATATTTGGTACCATACTGCAATGCCAAGAAAGGAAGTCATCAGGTATCTGACAGCAAACCACAGATTCCAACTGTTATAGGCACCTTAATTTCTTTTTATTGTTTTGGAAACAGAAGAAACAACAAAAAAGATACTTCAGAGGTTCTAGAATGGTTATGCTTCAGAGGGATGTAAGGTAAAAATGGAATGCCGAATATAATGGTTTAGCTGAGCTATTTCGTTTAATTAAATGTAAGCAACATTCTCAGAAGCAGCAGTTATTGTTCTGCAGAAGCAATAAAAGAGAGGATTACATATTTGAAAGGACATGACAAAGACCTCAGTTGGCCCTAGCTGGCATGTAGATCCTAAACCAGACCCTGTAGACCTTCACCTGGCGCCTCTCTGTAACACATCTGATAGTTTTAAGAGCAGGTCAGGGAAAAGTCAGTTACATTTTGGGCTACAGCTTCCCAGAACTGTCCCAAAGGTGATTCTAGCAGTCCAAAATAGCAGCTTTTGTAAACTATGCCTAAGAGACCCTAACTTCACTTTAATGACTTTTGTAACACATCCAAAGAAATCAAAAAGCTGGTATAGAAAGAAGCCACAGTTAAGGTGACCTATCTTTGAGCGCCTTCTCTGCAGAAATGATGCAGTTTGACACTACTTGAACTGCCCTGGCTCCATCATATGGAATTCTGGGATTTGTAGTTTTGTGAACTATTTAGCCTTCTCTCTGTCAGACAGCACATGTGCCACA
>NC_056526.1:184093161-184137220 GCF_019175285.1 Sceloporus undulatus | reverse complement strand
ACAAACTACAAATCCCAGGATTCCATAGCATTGAGTCATGGCAGTTAAAGCAGTGTCAAACTATAGAGGAATTGCAAAAAGGCTTCCTTCCGCACTCAAACTGGGGATCTCTCCAAACAGGTTTGTTTCATGTGGCCTCTGTTATCACATAGCAGTTAGCCATGTATCTATGACGTCTTTAATGGTATATAATATTATTTTTCTTTTTCTTTTTTAAGGAAGAAAGTACTCTTTTTCAAAAAAAAATTTAAAGGAACATTTGTAATTTTATTAGATTTTTTTGTATTTGCATTTTGTTTTGTTTATTAATTCTTGCAAACTGCCTGGGCAGCATTTGCACTGAAAGGCAAGGATACATCCTGTAAATATACAGAAATGAAAAAAAAATCTTGCTTTTGGTTTACACAGAATGACTAAAAGAAGCCGACTCAGAAATGTTAAGCCTTGATTCAAGGCCTCAGAAACCAAAGCCATTCATTGCATTAGGAGCAAACATCCTCTCTCTACTAAGTCAAAACACTGGACAAGGATGTCTCAAGTACCTCTGAAGCAGTGCTAATATTGAACTAATTATGATGCAAAGAATGAAATGTACACAGAATTGTGTAACACTGTTTCCAGGAATCTACTTTCCTCAAAGGTTTTGTTTGCAGAGATAAGGAAAAACCTTTATGGGAGGGAAAAGTTTCAATGTATCAGAAGATGTAAACACTGTAGTTTCATTGAAAAGAAAAATGAATGCATGAATTTATAAATTAAATTACCTAGTTTGCTTCTTTTGAGGGGTGGGCATTGCATGGCCCTCCTAGTGTTGCTGAACTGGAACTCCCAGCAGTCCTAGCTCTCCTCAGCACAGTCAATGGCAATGAATGCAGTGACAATCAACAATATCTGGAGGCCTACACAACTTCTATCTCTTGTGTTGTGGCTACACACAGAGTGAACAAAATCTCAGTTATCTGGCTGCTGCACCCACTGCATGTGCCTGATCCAACTGTAGGCCTCCTGATCCTTAATGTTTGTATTGGGATCTGTGGCCTGTTGGTGTCTTGTATATGAAAAAGTACCCCTATGGAAGCAGCTTGACAGGAACATAAGAAAGTGCCTTCATTCTGGGTCACAACCCTCATCTACCTAGTCTAATACTGTAACAGAATCTCTCCAGGTTTTCAGGCATAATTCTTTCCTAGCCCAACCTGAAGATCCTAAGTATTTCCTGTTGCTTTGCCTTACAAATCCTAAGTGGACAGAATGCTGCTCAGCTTCAAAAATCCAACAAAACTGAATGTGTTCAGGATGATAAGGTGGTATATCCCAGCCTGGCATCTCAGCCACCTCACACTCTAGCACTGCCCATGAAACCAAAACTCTTAAAACAACATCCCAGGAGAATTTTCCTCTTCTAGCATCCTCTGACCATGGCATGTCTATTCTCACATTGGATAATTCTAGTGTTTGCATAATTAACTAAGTACCTAGAAATATATCTGTATGGATAAAGCAATGTAGTGGTCTGATCATTGGACCATGACCATGGAGACAAGAATTCAATTCCCCACTCAGCCCTGGGCAAATCACACACTCTCACTCCATGACAGGTTCACCTTAGGTTTGCCATAAATTGGAAACGACTTGACGGAACACAACAAGAAGGGATAAAGCATGACAATCAGAGTAAGAAAGGGTGGAAATAGCTCATGTGAGCCAAATAAACAAAACAGAGCTATGATCACCAGAACCAAGCAATAAGGGGGGGGGGGGGGGAAATAAAGGACCTAATAAAAAAACCTATTGGATGGAAACAGGATCCTGCAAACTATGAAACTCTGAAGGATTCAAAGGAAACAGGGAGGTATTTGTTAAGCAAACTTCCTTTACACTGAGCAAAGATATCTGACTGAGAGCAGAATTCAAAACACTTGAGAGTGATTTATCTTCCTATCTTCTTAAGTTTCATACATGAAGATTAATTTTGTTTAAGATTGCTACAGACTGAATACGTAAATGGAAAAGTTTTTTTTTAGCCCTGCATGCAGGCCAGTGGGAACTCCTGTGCTAAAGGTAAATTGCTCTGTGTGAATAGTAGCTTTTGTTCCTGTCTGGTGGCAATATTGGCATTAGATTAAAACAGTAATGATAATATTTCAAGGCTTAACAGAGCTTGCCTGGACTTAGACCCAGAGCCTATTTTGAATGGGAAGGTTGCATTCTAAAATACATGGAAAAATAATGTGAAGAGTAATGTGCAGAAAGCATGTGTAGAATGTTTTTCATCACTCTCTAGAGATAGTTTGAGCATTAGACTACAACTCTGGAAACCAGGGTTCAAATCTCCACTCAACTACAGAAACCCACTGGGTGCCCTTCAGCAATCACACTCTCTCAGCTTCAGGAGAAGACAAAGGCAATCCTTCTCTGAACATATCATGCCAAGAAAACCTTGTGATAAGTTAAATTTGGAGTTGTCATATGTCAGAAATGACTTGAAGCCACAGAACAATACCAACTAGATGTTCCCACCTCCTCTTGTATATCTGAGATTACAGGGCTTCCAGGTCAGGGGCATAATCTGCTTGACACCTTTTTAAATACAGATTACACACTGATGGATTTTCTGTACATCATGTTTCTTTTACTAAGTAGTCATCTAAAAGTATTGGAACAGTCCTAGAGATCAACAAAATACTTCAAATAATTATTCTGTTCCCTCTAAATTACTTTGCAGCACCTTTGATTATTTATTTGTTTGTTTCTTTATAGCCCAACCCTTTGCCCACTTTGGCATCTCAAGCAGCTTACAATATAAATTAAAAGAAAATTGTTTAAACAAAATGTGGTTTTATGGCTGCAGTCAAAGAAAATGTTGTCTGTCTTTAATTATTAGAATGATATTACTGGCAGAATTAGAGAAGAGGTTAAAAACATAAAAGTTCTAGTTTGTCTTAGTTTTAATCCATTGCTATACCAGAGTGCTGTTATTCCTAGTTGTTGTCCAGTAATTAAGGTAGGCTACAGGCCATAGTACTTGCTTAAATTCATATTTGCACTTTATTGTTTAAAACTTATATGCAAACTTATGGGTGCGGTTTTTGGCTATATACCTCCAAGTCATTTTTACTTATGTTGACCCTAAGGTGGACCTATCACAAGGTTTTCCTGGCATGTTTCTTCAGAAAGGGGTTGTCATTTTAATCCGTCTGAAGCTGTATTTTGCCTAAGGTCATCCAATGGGTTTTTATGCTTGAACAGAGATTTGGCTCTGGTCTCCAGAGTGGTAATCCAACACTCAAACCATTACACCATATTGGCTTTCTGGAAATGGTTTAGCGATTCTATTAATACATACAAGACAGCATTGCCTCTACTGTGTACTGCCCTCACTATTCTTTTTCCTTCAACTTCTAATGTATGCAAAATCTCTGCATAATGCAGCTATCCCAGCATCTCCAGAACTCCCTCATCCAAAACAACTGCAAAGATGCAAAATATAGTGTTTTCCAAAGAACACTGTGACAACGTGATTTACAAAGATGAACTAATTCAGGAGATCTTTTGCCTGATCCCATAGACTCTTTTCTTTGTCCAACCGACTATAGATGTGACTGTAAATAAAGGTGTGTTGACAAAACCCATGCCATCACAAATGCCACCAGGTGAGCAGGAATATTCAGAGCCATGGCTTACCTGCATGTTTTCTGTTGCATCTCCAAGTAGGCCTCCAAAAGTGATGGCATTAGTTACAGTAGCAAGATAGATGAAGAGAATGGCAGATAGTGCTTGGATGTTGAATGCGTCATAAAAGTCACTGGCAAAGAAAGGGGCTTTCCTCTTGATGTCTTTGATCAAACCTCCAAAACATCTGAGGAAAGAGAGAAATAAGTATCTCACAATTACATAAGTCAAGGCAAAAAAAAAAGAAGACTCTGAAAGTAAGATGTACCGTAGATCTGTGCACACACCTGTATGTGCATGTGTGTATATATATACAACAATCTAGCAAAAAAACCTTATTAGAACATAGCTTTTAATCATATACCTGCCAGTTCGTTGCAACTCCTCACAATCCCCATGTCCGCCACCTCCATTTCCCCCATCATGAGGGGTGTCACCATTCATCTGCACATTCTCACCACCTGAATACATGTTTTTCCTGTATGAAAACAAAGAAGAAATTGGTGGGGCTAAAATACTATCAACATGATGTAGTGGTTTGAGCACTGGACTACAACTCTAGAGACCAGGATCTGAATCTCTGCTTGGCCCTGGAAACCCACTGGATGACCTTAGGCAAGTTATATTCTCTAGGCCTCAGTGGGAGGCAAAAACAATCCTCACTCTGAACAAATCTTGCCAAGAAAATGCTGTGGCACATTCATCTTAGGGTTATCTTATGTCAGAAACAACCTGAAAGCACACAGCAACAACAACATAGAGATAAATATTCCTCACTTAAAAGTACCAACATTTTGCATGTACCAGTTGGCAGAAAAAACAAAACACACAAACAACGGGCTAAATCCAATTCATGGTCACAACTAGATTAGACCCTACTGAATCAATGGGAACTTGGTAAGTCAACATTTACCATATATACTCGACAATAAATTGACCTTATATGCTAATCTGAATCCAAATCAGCATATCGTTTGTTAGTTAAATGGTCTGGATTCTATTATATCCTCCTTCAACAGCTTCAATAAATAGAAACAAGGTACACTGAGCAAATACAATAAGGCACACTGCATGCTACTCTTTTACCTTTTGTCAGATGATGGGAGTGATTTGGGGGGTTCTATCCTGATGGCAGGATCCCACTCCCCAGGTGGAAGTACAATTACTTCATCTAGGAATTCATCAATCCCAGCGATCAGGTCCTGCCTGTCTTTGGCTTTATAGGCAATATCATGGAATACCTGCAAGGAGAAAAGAAAAGGAGAGAGTAGAATCCAGCATGTCCTTGTAAAAGTGTGTAGTATAAACGCTGGTCATAAAATTTGTCCATCTCACCCAGCACTGTTTCCTCTATCTGACAGCTGCCCACCAACTTTTATTGGACATGGTAGTTCATATCAGATGTTTTCTCATCTTTTTTAATTGGAGATACCAAAAATCAAACTCGGTCCTACTACTTTCAAAGCACAGGCTCTGCTATACAGCTAGGTCTCTCCTTGTTATGGAACATCAGTCCTGTGAAACCTCTGATAGTCAATGAAATACATTTTTTCCTACATGTTTTCCCCATGAACCACTATCCCATTCTCAGTCCCAACCGATCTATTTCTGATCCTTGGATCCAGATGACATGACAGAAGACTGAGAAGGAGTATGGAGGAGATTAAAATCAGATAGTTTTCTTTTCGTAGGAGAAGGACAGCTATGTTAGTCTCTTGCAGCAAAAACAATAAAGAATCTTATCATATCTCAAGAAATAGAAAGTTTCATCTCCCTTAAGCTTTCATGGACTCTAGCTCATTTCAACATCTAATTTAATGGTTTATCACCTCTTTACCCAGCTTTAAAGCTGAGTTAAAGACTATACTGTTCAGGGAAGCGTTCCCAGACACCACCTGATTATTATCGTAGGTTTATTTTTTTTTATTTGTTGTTTGCTATATTTTATTATTTAATGTTAATATATGTTATGTTAAATTATTTTAGTAGAATGTAGGCCTTAGGCAGGTTTGTTTTATTTTATTGCATTTCAACTGATTGTATGTACAGCACTCTGTAAATTTACAGTGCTCTATAAATAAAACTTAATAATAATAAAAATAAAGACGTATCTGATATTTCTGCAGTTTTTCATCCTTGCTCTTAAGAATGATATAAGCAAGGCTCTATATACCCAGCTCAAAGACATAGGACTGTCACAAGTCACATGTGGTTCTGCCCTCAGAAAGCCAGAACTAACCATAGTTCTCTGTCACTTTCAGTGAAAATTGACTCTCGCTGCAGTGTAATGCATAAAGTGGCCTTCCAAAATCCCCATCCTTGGAGACTTGTGGAAGCCTGCCCTGAACATTTTCAGGAAACACTGAAAAACTAGCTCATTGTGGTTGTGGGGAGAAATGATCCAAGCATCAGTTAATGCAAAGTAACCCACACTCATCACCAAGGAAGGAAGATTACCTCATCTGACATCAGGGTAGCAATGGCTCGGCCAATCTCGTGGTATGATTTAGCTTTGCCTTTGGGACCCAGCAAAATAAAAAGAAACCTGTACAGAGGGAGGTAGCAGAGGGGTGGGAGGTGAAAAGAAAAGGGGGGAAAAACCAAGGCAGTTATGATTCAGAATCTTTCTTTCTTTCTCTTTCTTTCTTTGGATAGAATAAGCACAGTAAAATGCATACCACAGACATTTGATACAAGCAGTTTCATAAAATTTACACTACCAACATTAAAAAATGAAGGAGAGATTATCATACCATTTACATTAGAAATGTAAGTGCGTATTTAATGGATGCACAGCAACCAATTATGCAAAGAATACCATTTCCCCCCTGAAGTAGTACACAGAAAAAAGCCAGCATAGTGTAGTGTTTTGAGCATTGGACTACAAGGGTTTGAATCCTCACTCAGCCACGGAAACCCGCTGGGTGACCTTGGGCAAGTCACACGCTCTCAGCCTCAGAGAAACACAAAGGCAAACACTCTGAACAAATTTGACCCAGAAAACCCAACTATAGGGTCACTATATTTTAGGGTCACTGTAAGTCAGAAACTAGCAGGTGAACTTCTCCAGGACTGAGCAGCCATTATGAGGAAAAACAAAGAAAATGTGCCAGTTCAGATCTGCCTGTTTCACCAGTGCTATTTCACCTGCATAGTACACCAACAGGATTCCGGCTAATATATTGGAACCAGAATTAGTCATTCAATCAAGACTTAGAATAAGCCCATTAAGACAAATTGCCCTATAAGGAACGACTTAGGGAGCTGGGGATGTTTAGCCTGGAGAAAAGAAGGCTGAGAGGTGATATGATAGCCCTGTTTAAATACTCGAAGGGATGTCATATTGAGGAGGGAGCTAACTTTTTTCTGCTGCTCCAGAGAATAGGACCTGGAGCAATGGATGCAAGCTACAAGAAAAGAGATTCCACCTCAACATTAAGAGGAACTTCCTTCCTGACAGTAAGGGCTGTTCAACAGTGGAATAAACTCCCTCAGAGTGTAGTGGAGTCTCCTTCCTTAGAGGCCTTTAAACAGAGGCTGGATGGCCATCTGTCAGGGATGCTTTGATTTGGATTTTCTGCATGGCCCTTGCAGTCTCTTCCAACTCTTATGATTCTATTCTTCTGTTCTCTGATTCTATGATTCATTACTAATGTATGTTTCATTTGTCTCAAAGGGCCTGTACTAAGAATGAATATCTCTGGATCCAAAATTGTGTCTGGAGCATGTCTTAGCATACAATGCAAGCTCTGCAGAGTTTATAGTGAAAAGCACCACTGAGCAGTAATGAGTTTATGATTAAAGAACACAGCACTCTTACAAGCCAAGGGCTATGTACAATACATCTCATTTGGGCAGATTCACACTAGAATATGCAGTCCCTTCCATGCTATTTGAAACCCTTCTTTGCAAAGAATGACATCTGTAATCAAATTTTATTTGGGCGGCTAATAAAAATTATTTCAGAAGCCATGCCTGTCCCCTAGGCAACTATATGTCTATTAAAAATTCATTGATTCGCTCACACTCGACAGGATAACAGAACTGGAAGGGGATTTTGGGAATCATGGGTTCTAGTTCAACCCCAGCACAAGATCTCTTTTCATATTAACAGCAGGACAAGAGTGTTGAGGAGCAAATGAGTGATAACCATCCCTTTTAGAATCCTTTCTTTCTTTTTTAAAAACCTAAAGAGTTCAAATAAAGTCAGTCATCATGGGAACCCAAACAAACAGTGTTTGCTGAAACGCTTCATTAAAATTAGTGTTGGTTCTTCCGGGAGTTCTCTGATTGAATTTCCTAGGATGCAGCTGCGGGAAACTGCATCCACAGCTCACAAAAGCAACCTATTCTGACTACTAGAAACGATTGATCTAGAAGAACACCACATGCTAAATAAATAACAACAAATATTGTTCCTGCAGAGTGGAAAAAAAGAGTTCTGGAATGGGGTTTTTTTTTGGGGGGGGGCTCCATTTGATTTCTACAGCTCATGATCCCTTACCACTTCCACCTCTACTATGTGTTTACCTCACAGATAAATAAGCCTAGAACTTTTAACAAATTGTATACATGAGGGCTACTCTCTTTTAAAACTCTAAAGCTCTAGGTTTAACTCACAAATGGGGCAACACACTTGTCCTGCATCTGTAACATGGGTAAGAAAAGTGTATAGATGCTGCAGGAAGCAGGTAAGGCCCAATATCATAAGATGCCCTCTGGGGCCCTCCAGATACTGCATGGCTAAGATGGGAATTGTAGATCAAAACATCAAAAGAGGTCTACGTTAAAAAGCATTGCTATAGGTATTATTAGAGCACATACCTCTCAAACTGGTTACAGTGCATGTCAAAAAAGCAGTATACAGAGCCAGAAAGTTCAGCTATGCCTGTATATATCCACTGTGAGTGTGACATGAGAAAAGGCTATGCAGAATAGCACAATAACCAAGAAATCATAATGACTAAGTTGCAGTTCAACTACTATCGCTAAAAGGCCTTTCCTCATCATGTCTTGGTTTGGAAACTGCCTAAGAATCACTAAAAGCCATTTTGAGGACCAACTATATGTAAGCCACTCTGTTTTTTTAGTCACACATAGGTGCCAGGGCACCTACACAGATGTAATTTTTGCTTGGCTTAATAAACTAGTCATTTTATATTTGTATATGTAGTCTCCCCACCCCTAGTGGCATCTCTAGGGTTGGTATCACCTGTTGCGGTAACTCACGGTGTCACCCCCCCCCCATACAGAATCCTTAGTGATGCTTTTTTGCACTAATATTACATGTAAATCATAATTCCCATATACCACTGAATGTAAGACTAATAGTTGTGACACAAACAACTAACAAAAATAAAATTATACCTTCAAATTACAATATCAGATGCATAACCTAAATGTATTTACATATACATAGTGAAGATTTGGTTAAAATGTAATGTTTCTAAAGATTTTTTAAAAATAAAATAAAAAAAATAAAAAATATTATTTTAAAAAACTATTAAAATTTTGAAATTTGAAAATTTAATTTTAAAAATTCTGGGAGCCCTCCTTTCTTCCCCCACTGAACTTCACCTCACTCTCAGCATCTCTTAAAGCATTTTAAAGAGATACAGGCAAATGCCACAATGTTTCTGCCAAAATACAGAATACGTTCCGCACCTCCCTAGTGACGCCACTACCCACTCCACTTATTCAATTTGAGTAACCCATCTCAGGGTGCTCATTTACCGAGTAGGTACAGGAACTTCTGTGAGAGCACCGAGCATAACTGCTTGCTGCAGCCGAACGAAGGCAATGAAAGGGGCTTCCAAGAAGTCTACTTCTCCGACCAATACATTGGAGGCCTCAGCATCTCGAGGTAATTTCTTCATGAATTTATTCTTCAGCTACATGAAACAGAGAACATACAATAGTGTTATTAGGACAAACACAAGTCAAAAAGGTTGGGAACCCCTGATATAGGCCACAGCTTCCAGGCCAGAAGTTCTATTCAATGTTAATCCTGAAACTGAATGAAAAGGTAAAACAACAGTACTTGAGAAATTACCATCATTTTCACAAGCAAACTCTTAAAAATAATAAAGTTGCCAGGTTTTTGTCTTGCACATTAATCTCTGCTTCTGGTTAAATCAGTTGCTTTCCAATATACTGATCACTTTCCAAAGAAATCACTCACTCTCTTTCTCTATATTCTTCTTTTCACTTTCGCCTTTCATCTAATGAATTGTCTTTCATTCATCATGTACCATTTTCTACCTTGGTCCAAACATTATCTCTCCTTATCTCACCCATTTTAATTCTCCTACACATTGTCCCTGGATGACCCTATCAGCTCAAAAAGCTTCAGCTAAAATCTTTATGCTAGTAATTCACAGATTAATTCACCACTCCTGATATGTCTCCCTTCATCAAGCCCTGCCTCTCTTAGTTGCTCTGACATGTTCTGTTAAGATATTTTGCCAACAGCTTAAAAATGTTCACAGAGTTTGATCTTTCTCTTTCTATCCAATCTCCTTCTTGTCCTTTCATTCCCACTCAATGCAGATCAATACTCATAGGTGGTCAAGAGCCCAATCTGCAGGAGACTGCTGTGAAAAGCAAAAGCTTGCATCATATTATAGGAAATACAGACTTAATATGCATATATTATTCTGATATTTTAAAATCTACCCTGCACCCTGAGTGCTTATTTTGGAACTATAATATAGAACACAAATAATGAAAGATGGATGAGACAACTCAGACCTGACTTATACTTACTGGCATAAACACGCAACCCTCAAATGGTGAAGGAACTAGGACTCATAGACCAGGGCAGGCAAGGACTTTCAAGACATTTAACAAACTTCTTTTCTAATCTCATTATTCCAGCCTTCCAGATGCAGCTGACTATACAATTCAGATATATAATAGTGGGTTTTTGTATAGTTTTACTTTTAAAAAAAGAAGAAGCAGCAAGGGCTGCTTACTTATTATCTGAACACAGGGGGAGCCTTCAGGCTGGTCATTAAGACTGACAAAGAGCACCTGAGGTCATGAAACTGCTAAGGAAAGCGGTACAAAGCTTCTAAGTCACGCTATGAGCAATACATCCCAAAACTGCAGGTGTGTTAACAGCGTACCAAATATTGCACAACTATGCATGGGGCATAACAGGAGACAAATCAAGGCAGGCAGTGGAAGAAATGTTACAACCTTAATCTTGCAGTTCTTAGGGCTTGATGTCAAAGGCATTGCTAATTTTTCTACTCTGGGATATCCACCACAGGAGTTGGGTTGTATAAATTCCCCAGTGTATCTCACCATCTGGATTCCTAGAAATTTGTTTGGCTTTCTTAGCAATTTGAAGAAATTTGCACAAGACTGAGACTGTGCTCCGTACAAACAGGGTAAGCTCATCAGAGATCATCTGTTTTGAACAGTTGAGATAATTATGTCTCAAGAAGCCTTTTCACTGACCAGCCTGTCATCTTTATTTTTCTTTTTCAAAAAAAGATGATTTATGTTTTTAACTGGTGTTAATTTTTTTTGAATAGGTTTATCAGTTTTTAACTTTTTATTTTGTGGTTTTTTTTAACTATTTTGTTTTAATTTGTTATACACCAACTTGAGTCCCAAACTGGGGGAAAGTCCCAAACTGGATGATCGTCAATCATCATCTGACCACTACTGGACCTGTCTCAGTTATGAGAAGACTTTCAAATACAAGTGCAATAATGGAGTTGGCACCATTGATTTTTTAATACTGCAGCAATGGAACATTTACTGTGGAGAGCCAAGGGTAATCTATGCCCCACTGTCAAGCACCCCCATCCTGGATCGCCATGAATCAAACCTTCCCTTTTAAAACTGGAAGTGACCCAAAGGTGTTTTATGCCTTGTTTCATAAAAGACACTCTCTGGTATCTTCCTGAGACACAATTCTCAATTTTTAATTTAAAAGCTATGATTGGGGTGCCAGGGGGAACCCAGGGGGGAACCTTGGGAGGGCACAGAATGACTCAGGGTACCACACATGATCAGTCTGCTGCACAGTTTACATACCTGTTCTATTGAAATGCTCTACAACATCATCCTCCAACTCAGTACCCCACAGAATATGTTGGACTACAATGTTCATCATTTCCAAATAACAGAATGGTGGGCATTGTAGGACAACACATCTAGAGGACACCAGGTCATGGAGCTGCTCAAACCTAAGACTGTTAGCAATTCTGGCTCAATACTGTCCACCACAGCAACCTTGTGCTGTGATGTAGATTCTCTTTTCCAGCTTTATAATCACAGATCCCTTTCTCAGTAGACTTAATATTCTGCTTCCAAATGTATGCTCTGCTGCTGAGCTATGTCCCTTTTCCACTTCCATTCAATACAATACAGTGGTATTTGCCCCCTCCCCAAAAGCTTTGTAAATGTTTGTATGTATATATCTATATTTACATCTATTTGTGTGTGTGTGTGTGTGTGTGCATGTACATATATGAGTGCCTAGGGCATAGACAATTGAGTCAAACTACAAGAAACATTAGAAAGAACTTCCTGACAATAAGAGCTGTTTGACAGTGAAACACATTCCTTCGGAGGGTGGTGGAGTTTCCTTTTCTCAAGGTTTTGAAACAGTTGGATGGTCATCTGGCGGGGGGTGCTGTGATTGTATATTCCTGCATGGCAGGGGGTTGAACTTCATGGCCCTTGGGGTCTCTTCCAACTCTATTATTCTATGGGGGGGGGTATGTGGGTGTGTGTGTGTGTAATCTGCTTGAACTGAGCAACACTCCCTCAGAGAGTAATGGAGTCTTCTTCCTTAGAGGTATTTAAACAGAGGCTGGATGGCCATCCTGTCAGGGATGCTTTGATTTAGATTTTCTGCATGGCAGGGGGTTGGACTGGATGGCCCTTGCGGTCTCTTCCAACTCTATGATTCTATGATTCTATCTATTAAGAAATGAATAAAAATAAACATTATTTACCATCCCTGGAAGCCTTCAACAGCAGCAGTTTAAACAAGGTACAGGGCCCACTGGCCACTTTAACCTGGATTTTTGCTGCTGCCAAGACTGGTGGATCCTTTGGATGAAAAACCACCTCTGGGCCCCCAAAAGCTGTTCACCTTGGATAACGCAAAGGGTACCCTCTTTTCTCTCAAAGCTTCTAGGGTGAATCCAGGACATTCAGCAATCAGATAGTCATTAGAAAACTGCCAGCAATGACTAAGATTAAACAATGGCTAGCACATAGCAAAGGAGGGTAGAGGGGGGAATGTATCAATGAAATGAGCTCTCAACAGCAGGAAGTCTTGAACACATTTTGCCAGGGTGCTCCCTCATTCAGGCCAGTTTCCTTTTAAGCACTAGATTTAGCAATGGCCAAGAGAAAAAGAGAAGGAGACAGAGAGACTTTCCTGTTGATATGGAAACACAAGAGTCAGGAAAAGTGCCACAAACACTGGGACAAGGGAGTTCTGTGTATATCACTAATTCAATGGTCCAGCTGGCTACACTTGTTTTAACACACTTTGCATCTTAAGCATGTGCTTCCCCCAAAGATGGACATCTCTTTCATTTTACTTACTTTAAGAGTGATGAGTGCCAATCCATATTTCCCACTGTTTCCATAGAGCACCACATAAAATTGAGTAATAAGTGCAGCCTCCAAACCAGCTATACCAAACATGCATTGGTACTTTATATATTTAAAATTATAGCTGTCAGCAAAGGAGGGGGTGAGGTAAGGGAAGGTCTTTGAGATTCATGGTCTATCAGGGCTGCCAAGGACATTGAAACAAAGGAGACTGAAGGATTTCTTCAAAGTCCTGGGAATGCCAACACCATTAGAGGGATGGGGAGAGCCTCACAGCCCATCTTCCTGTGGAGTGTTCGCTTAATTCTCAAACAGGAGGCACATTTGGAAGAACTAGGGGTGAGGGGTTAATAAAGGATAAGTAATAAAGGTCTTTTATGCTGGGAGATGCTGGAGTTGATCTGTGTTTCCAAACAAAAAAACAGATGAGTGCCAAAAGGCCACATTTCAAACAAAAAAAGTGCAAATCCTCAGAATTGGGGAACTCACGTGTTGGACTACAACTCCCAGAATCCCCCAACCAGCACAGCCATTGACCAGGGAATTCTGGGAGTTGTAATCCAACAACTTTCCCAAGCTCTGATGTTCATATTTCCAACTCTAATCTTCATATGTATGTCTGTTTGTGTGTACACAGAAACACAGAGAGAATAGCATCTCAATACCACTGTCTCCAAAGTCTTCAATAAATTTGTGTGACATTCTGCAATGCAGATAGGGAACCTGAAGTTTGGTCTGAAATGCTTTTTTAAAAATCCACCTCCTCTCTGTTGCAGTTCCTATCAGTACCACATTTATCATGTTTGATTGCATTCAAGGTCATTCATCCATCTATACATATAAATCATTCTGAGGCCTATGCAACAAAGCATTAAGTTCCTTCTCACAATATGGTTGAAATAGCACTCAACTGGGAAACTAAATATTACCAAATGGCCAGTGAAAATCTGATCATAGTAAAAAATACTGTTGACACCATATAAACAAAAGAATATCCCTCTGAAGTATCACATACAGTATCTTTTTAAACTGTCTGATAATATCCCATCAAGCAGGATGAAGATACCTATCCTCTCTCCCCTTCCAAACCCCAGCTTGCAGCTGCACCCATCTCTTTCAAACATACTAATTTCCTTTGCCTTCCTCTGAGGTTTTGTGACTTGCCCAAGGTCACCTCATGGGTTTCTGTGCTGAGTGAGGATTTGAACTGTATTTTCCAGGGTCATAGTCCAATGTTTAAGCCATTACAGCACACTGGCTCTCATCAGAAACCATCATTAGGAGTCAAAAATCCACTAAACTCTTGATTCTGTCAGACTTCAATTCTTAGCCACCACTTTCTGCCACACACTACATATGAGCCACCCGATTCCTCCCTGGACAAACCCCAATCTGCAAAATTTTACCTTGGATCCTGCCTTTAGTTTCTAGATTTCATTACTTCTTTACCATTGTCACAACTGATTCTATCTGCTTCTCTCTCTGATCAAACACAGATACCATTAACACTCAGCATTTGTCTTATTGGTTTTGACCAAGAGGCCAGACTTTTTGGAATCAAAAACTTGAGAAGTAAAACTAAATGCTAGGTACCTAAGAAGAGATCTCCTAGTGGGGTGTTGTTAACAGGTGTTTAATAGTTGGATTTGTTCATGTTTCAAAAGTACTTTCCTGTGTTAACAAGGAGAGACTGGCACATGTTATTTTAAACTAGCCCTTCCCTGTTGTTTTGACTTATTAGCACAGCATGGGGCTTTCACTGCCTTGCAGTTCCTTTATGTTTCCACTTATTGCCATCAGATAGATCACCTTTCCATTTTCAGCAGCTTCTAAGTACGGAAAGTAAGACTTTTAATTAAATACTAGCCAAAGGAAAAATCTATTTCCACAAATGAATTGGGAAGCAAACAGGGCTGTTCTTTAAATATATGATGGGGCTAATCATTTACATTCTCAAATCAGCATCCATATTTTGGAGAAAAGCAACGGAAATGGGAAATTCCACACTGAACCTTTTGGCTATCTTAATACAGTGAATTACTAATAATAATAATAATAATAATAATAATAATTTTATTTATATCTCTCGCTTCTCCCTTCGGATCGAAGCGGATCAAATTACTGGGACAAATGCATTATGTTTATAAAGGAGACAAAGGGAGAAGAATAGAAGTAGTCAACCTTTGACAAATTGAAACTGAAAACACTTAGTAAGCATTTTCATGGTTAACCATCACTCTAAATATATAAAAATGTCTGCAATTTTGCAGAGGGGGGAATTCTGTGCTGTAGGTAAAATATTCTGTAACCAAATCTCATATAAGGGTGTAACTACAGGATACAAATTACACAGCCTGGATGGGAAATCTGTGTACATCACATTTAGTTCCACTGTGGAACAAAACAAGGTATACAAACTGAATAATCCACTTTGTATCAACAATGAAATGTAATAACTCAGAAGGTGTAAGACTATCCTTCACTGAAGCATTTTAAGCAGAGCTTCGATGGCCACCTCTCATGAGTGCTTTAGCTGTAGCTTTCTGTACAGGCAAGGCTTGGAGGAGATGGCCCTTGGGAACTTCTCCAAAACTATGGTTCTGTAACAAATAGCAAACACAAAGCTACCACCCAAAATGCCAGCTTCATCTTACTCTCCTCCTCCACATATTCCATGTCCTGGCACTATTAGGATGTGTGTTTTTCCATTTTGGATAACTGACTGCTGCTGACAAAAGCAGGAAGATGTGCATCATGATGACATAAGCAAACAGAATGACAGAAGGTTAGAGACTTTATGCAGGACTGTCAGTCATTCTATCCTAAAAGCATGTTTACAGGATTCTGTGTCCTTTTTCAAAAAGTATTTTGTCACTCAGCCCTGGCAAGGTTTATTTTATGCAAAAGAAAGTAACAATTGTTATCAGAAAGTGCAAGGGGGGGGGGAATGGGCTGAGGGGAGCAGGCAATAAACCCAGTGGACATGATTCTGTGGAGCCCTGATCCACATTATATGATGCTACTTGTATCATACTAATGGAAGAGAAAAAAGGAGTTTGGAAAACTGACAATCCTAACTGGAGCTTCTGGGAACTGGGAACTGTAGTCCAAAATGTGAACTTTTTCAAACTCTGGAGAAGAGCCTGAACATTGGTTTAGCTTTAATTAAAAGTTGGTTGGAAAACGTGGAGAGAGGGAAAGTTTTGGAGAAGCCTGCAAATTCAGAAAACAAGGGACAACAAAGATGCCTATCAAGCAATTTCAAATTGCTCTGCACTTGTTTTCCTTAATAAAGTCTTACTAGAACACAAATTAACCTGAAGCCTAGTTACTCTCTCACTACAGTGCTGACTGCAGTAATGCTTGTATTTATTACACTGAATAACTGGGTACCATATATTTACAGGACATTTGGACTAGGATCACATGGTCATTAAAACAAAAAGGAGGCAACCCTATTTACAAAGCACAACCTGTAAATGGGCAATATAGCAGATAGAGTAGATGGATATAAATCACAAGGCAGGGGTAAATTGCCGTTTAACTGACTGACAGAAATCAATTCTCCCATTCTCCCAACTTAATTCATATAGTTCCTGTAAAAGGTTACCTATTGGCCTGCAAAATAACAGAACTTTTATTCCGTCTAAGAGAAAAACATCAGCTCAATCAAATCTTTTAAACTACAGTATAATTTCTGTACAGAATCAGCATGGTTTGGGTGTTGTACTAGGACTCTGGAGGATCAGAGTTTGTATCCCTGCTCAGCCATGAAAGCCTACTGAGCGATCCTGGGCAAGTTGCAGTCTCTCAGCCTCAGAGGAAGGCAATGGTAAACCTCCTCTGAATAAATCTTGCCTAGTTTCATCTTAGGGCTGCAGTAAGTTGAAAATGACTTGAAAGCATACTTGTGTAGACACAAGGAAGATAACTGAAACTAATGGTTTTATGCAAGGCTTTCTGTTGGCACAAGGAACATCAAGCAAGACTATTTCCAATGCAAAAGTTGTACTTATTGAACAGAACAGTGTTTGCACATGAGGTAAGAATTAAGAGTATAATCTTGCCCAAGTTAAGCATACTGTATTTAATTATCAGGGTTTTAATCTGCCTGTCTGGTTTTGAAGACAATGGGATTTAAACTGTTTGACTGAGAATTTAGAAATGTAGGGATTTTGGACTACTACTCCCAGAATTTCCCCATTTGAAGATTCTAGGAACTGTAGTTGGAAGAAAAAGCCATTTTCCCAAGCTCTCGCTTAAATTTGTGAAGACTATGTTGTCAGACTAATAATAATTTAGATAATTTTCTGTAACAAAGCATGATAAGTGGGGACATGACACTGATAAGCACATGGACACTTTGGCTCAATTAAGCTGAGCCAGTCAGATAACCTGGAGCAGGATATTCTCAAAGCCTAGACATGTTTGTCAAAATTATTCCCACCTTGAGATACAAGGAAGATCCTGTGCTTAAGATCTTAGTGATGAGGAGGAAAGCACTGAAGCTGCTAGGGTCATGAAGGGAGTTAACCTGCACTGAATTTGGGGAACTGAAAACAAAAAACAAAACAGGAGCCAAATCAACTGATAAAACAGAAAGGCTGCATGATCTTTCTTCTCCAAATTTTCCATTTTCACATTGCCACATTTTACACTAATTAAAGTTTCCATATACTTTTCAAAGCTTGAATCCCATTGCAATGTGGTTACAGCATATATGGCTCCTCTCCATGATTTTTGCTTTTACATAGAAATACAAGCTTTAACTCAGCTTCTATGATAAAAGAATCTGGATTCAGCTTTAAAAGTGTGTTAAGTGTAGACTTGAACCTGTTGGTTTGTATTACAGTCACATTTATAGCTGATATGTTAAGAACACTTCAGTTAAATTAATTTTTGAAGTCATTTTGTTTAAACAATCAGTCGTAAACCTCCTGATAAGGGAGACGTTTAAAACAGGATTTCATCCACCACAAATTTTTTGTACACAGAAGAGGGCAAGCTGAACTTGGTAAACTCAGACTAAGAGCAGTCAGCTTCTGTAGTCAAAGATACCTGCCAAAATTGGAACTGTTAGGTGATGGCCAAATACCTTCCACATTATTATTCCAAATGTGAGCTATAGTTAAGTATCCCAATGCAGTTTCAAAATATCACATTCAAAAAAAGTGAAATATGAAAGTTCCACCAGTCTTCAAACATTTGTTTTCATTGTTGTTAATTAGACACTTCATCACCAATTTGTACTGCAAGCAAATATTTTGGAAATCAAGCTGCATGTATCCTTTTCTTTCCCTCTCTGTGCCAAGAAGAATAGGTCTTCAAAAGCAGTTTCCTCATCTTGACACAAATAAGGTTGTTATGGATAGAAGCAAACTTTAGGCTATCAACAAGCTAGCTTCCTCATCAGCCCAGTGGACAACAACAAAAACAAGAGTGTGAAACCGCTTTCTAATTTTTGCATATTTACTTCCTAAGCAGAATGGCATTTCAAAACACAGCCTTGGGAACTGTCAGACTTCTACTTAGGGTAGCAGAAAAGTGAATGCAAGCATTTTAGCTGTCAAGGGAAAGACAAAACTCTTTTTATCTACATCCAGACATTACTAAATAATAAATAATATCCTCCCCATACTTATTACTGATTGATATTTTTATAGCACTGGTGTCCTGTCCAATTCTACAGCTCTTTGACTCTGTGGTTCTTCGAAGCTGTAGGGTGCAGAGGAGACATGAATCAGGCCAATCAGGAAGAGGGCAGAAGTTAACAAACTCTCAGGTATCTTAAATTCAACCTAAACTGTGACTCAAGGAGCTGCTATTTCACTACAATAACACAATGGTTTCTCAAAATGGCCAGTGTTTGAGAGCAGTAGCTATCCATGCTTTCCCCATCCTCACACTCTCCTTTCTTTCTTTCTTTCTTTCTTTCTTTTTTTGAGCATCACATACTTTATATACTCATGTATAAATCTATAAATATTAGTCAAAAAATTGCCCCCCAAAAAACCATGTCAACTTATCCACAGGTCAGTGTAAGACCTGTACTTTAACTCTTTATCAAAAAAAAAGGAACCATCCCCTTCTCTGAGTAGAGTGGCTAAAGGCGAGAGCTTAGTCCATCCCAGCAGTACCGAAAGAAAGCACCAAGCCCCTCTACTCTGTCTGCCATGGTGCCACTTCTGACCTTTTCAAGTACCTGGTGGGAAAATGATGGTGGCAGCAGCTCTTTGGCGCTTCCCCTTACAAGGATTTCAAGAGCCTTTGAAGAATTTGAATGAGACATTTTCGTCAGTTTTTCTGGGTTAAAATCAGGCAAAGTTATGACACTAAGATTAAAAGCTATAATTACTGCTAACATAGACAACATTTTCTTTGCTTTGCCTTTTCATCCATTTTGACATGTCTGTGTTTTCTTAGCTCCACCTGTGCCTGGTCACCTCCCTTTGGGGTGGGCACAGTTATGCTTGCTAGAATTTTGTAAATTCTTTAGCATTGTTTTCCTTTACATTGTCCTTTACATCTTTTGTTAAATGGCCCTAAGTTTTACCCATGACTTATCCATGAGCCATATCATAACTGATAATTTCGGCCCCAAAACCTACCCTTGATTTATAGTCAGTCGAATACATATGGTACTCTCTTGGCACAAAGGGATGATTTCAATCTTACCTGCTCTTTGTCAGGTTTGTCAGAGATGTCATTCAAACTAGAGGAAGTCAGGTTTCTGTGCGTCATGGCTGGGCTGCCTGCAAGTACAAGGTCAAAGAACAGTTATTAAAACATCACTTGGAGTGTAGTAGTAAAGGACAGAGAGGCTCAACTATGGCAATACTTGACCAAGGCAGTCTGCCAATTTCACAAAGGGTGTCTGAAGGCTTAATATAAGAAAATAGCATATAAAATATTAATATCTAATCTGATCTGAGATATATGGTGACCTCAATCTGCTAAAGAAAGAGCCAAGACCAAGCAATTGTAGATTAAGGTAGAATTTATATTCTCCAACATCAATCTTTTATTCTCCATAGGCTATGGGGGTGCATGGCGGCAACAGCATAAAAATGCTATTTCCCTTATTTCCTGCTGCTGGGTTTCCTGGAGGCAACTCACTGGCTACTGTACAAATAAGGTTTCAGGACTGATTCAGCAGAGGTCTTCTGAAATTCACTGTTGACCTGACTTTGGTTCCTTTGAGCATCAAAGACAATATCATCTGCAGCCCACTTTCCCAGGAAGTTAGTCATAGCTTGTAAAGAGTGATTAAATCATACCTTAATGTACAAAGAACTTTTCTCCACTTGACCCTCAGAGAGGGAGCAATGTTAAATGTAACAGGCATGGTGCATTTTTGACAACTAATATCTAAAAGTACTCCCCTGACCAACCAGGGGTGTGCAAAAAGTAAGACAACACGGTGTTGTGCTTTGAGCACTGAATTAGAATTCTGGAAACCAAGGTTCAAATACCTGCTCAGCCATGGATACCCAGTTGGTTACCTTGTGTACATCACCCTCTCTCAGCCTCAGAGGAGGGTAATGACAAACCCATTCTGAAAAAATCTTGCCAAGAAAACACCTTAATAGGTTTGCCTTCGCTTTGCCATAAATCAGAAATGACTTGAAGGCACATAAGAACAATAAGCCTTGACCAAAAAGTAGGGGAATATGTAGCCCTGGGCTGCATTTAGCCCTCCAAGGCTGGTTTTGTGGCCTCGGATCCATTCAGACTTCCAGAAAAAACAGAAAAGAAGCCCCTAGGAGTAACAATTTCTTTCTGAAACAGGTTGTAGTAGCTTCTACTAACATAAAAAGCTCATTTTTTGAAAGCAGATGTTGACTTTCAACCACTTCCACTTGTTTCTTTTTGTTTTGGTTTTTCTGACAGACTGCAGTCCTTGGAGGGGAGCAGGGGCAGAAAACTGGCCCCCAGATCCATCACAATTGAACACCCATTCCCTAAATGTCAACAAGGAGTGTGTGGAATTTACTACATCTTCATTACTGGCTCCTAGATATTTAAACACAGGGAAGCAGAGGGGGACAAAACTTTCCTATAACAGCTTAGGCCTTAGCAACTATGCACAGCAATTCAGGGCATGTTCACTCATGTGCCATCACAGAAAATTCACAAACCTCTGTACTACACAGCATTGCAATGCCCTAGGTTTGCAAGGATAAAAATTGTAGGCAGGAGCTTTCTTCCAGTGCTTTCACTGGAAGAACTACATCATTCTCCTTAACTACACACTGCAAGAATAAACCAGCTTGATACCAACTTAACTGCCATGGCTCCTTTCTGTAGAATCCTAGGAATTATAATTTGGTGATGCACCAGAGCCCACTGAAAACGAGACTGAATAGCTCGCCAAACTACAAATACCAAGATGTTTTTAGAAGAGCTTGGAAACATTTTAGAGTATAATTCACAGAATTTCCCTATCCAGTATAGCCAAGGCAGCCAAACTGGTTGGGAAATTCTGGCACATATAGTCCAAAGAAGAGACAGAGAGACAGAGAGAAACTTTTCCAACCTCTGTTTTTTGGATATGTAACAATCACTCTGAGGTCATAGAAAACCCACTTCACCAACATGACAAGATGCTGATGGACAAGACAGGCACTGCTCATTCCAATGCCAGGAGCTGGCTCTGACCACATCCTTAATGACCATTTCCATGCAATTGTCTTACCTAAAGGTTATGATAAGCTACACATTAAGCTAAAGCCCTTAATAAGAGTGGCTGGTCAAATAACTTGCAAAAAGTAAAAAAAAAAAAAACCTGAGCTTTGTACCTACACACAGAACAAAAAGATGTCTGAAAGAGCAGAAGACCTGATCACTCTACCAACTGAAGATAATACAAGAAGGAACATGTTGACTACATATAGGTTTAAAACTGATATTTTGGTAAATAAAATCATCTTGATTTGACTAGACAAAGATCACTAAATAATCCAAGAAGAAGGGGCACAGGCCTCACTTTCAGCTCACTTATCTCAAAGTGTGCAAACTGAATGAGTAAATAGTGCTACTAACAGAGCATAAGGTTACACGGGACCCATGCTGACTTGGGACTGGAGAGGTTCCATCTAGAAAGGACTTGGTAGACTCACCAAATTACTAAGTACCATATTAATTAATTACACAGAACTGTTTGAAGAACAGATAGATATGATAACATGTTTCACATGTGATAAACCTCCACCAACATAATTGATGTGCAAGCAAAGCTGATGTGTTCAGTTCTGCAGCATTGTGGAAAAGAAAGTCATTCATTCCTAAATCCCAGCTTTTTCAAACAACTTGCAGTTCCTGCTTTTTTAAAAAAGGGGGGTGGGGTGGGGTGGGGGCAGTTTCCACATGCAAAGATGCATATGGGAAATTTTAATTTCTCTGTAACCCAGTGGTACTCAAACCCTTTTACACTTGGGACCCCCCACCCTTTACATCCACATCCGCACACCATGGCCCCCCACTCAACATAGTATATGAATACAAATATTTTGTTTTTTTTATTAGTGAGCATATCTTCATTCACACATTCATGTACATTCATATTTTAACATTTTATAAGAAAATATAGTGGGCCCTTGGTATCTTCTGGGGTTTGGTGCCAGGACCCCCCGCCCTCCCCCTGTGCATACCAAAATCCATTTGTGTTCAAATCGCATTGTATAAAATGTCATAGTAAAATGGTATCTCTTATATAAAAAGGCAACATCAAGGTTTCCTTTTTGGAATTTATATATTTTAAAAATACAGTCCGCCCTCTCTATATGTGAGGGATCTGTTCTGGACTCCCCCACATATGTGAAAAATAGCTTATGCTCAAGCCCCATAAGAAAGAATTAGGCATGTGCACGTGGCAACACACAAGGCGCATGGTGCATGCACGCACCTCATTACTCTAATGGGGCTTGCCTTCTGCGTAAGCTCAAAGCCGCGGAAGGCAAGTCCGCCTATGAGGAGGGCTGATTGTATTTTCAAGCAATAGCTGAATCCATGGATAAGGAATGCATGGGTATGGAGGGCTGGCTGTAAAGTCGTTCAAACTAGAACTGGTTATTTAAGTAAAGTCAATATTTAACACAGTGGGGGTGTAAATTTTACACATAATAAAACATTTGGGAAGAAGAGGAGGAGGGAGGATCAGAGCCTCCCAGTCTCGCACCCACTTTGAGCAACATTCACACCCCTCAAGGGGTCCTGCCCCATCATTGGAGTACCACTGGTGTCAACTATATTTTTCTCATATTGATCATGAGAACATCTCCCACCCCTAAACACATACAGACAAACCCTTCAAGCACAACATTCCAAGGAAAGTGTACTCCCAACCCACCATTGACTTACTTAGCCATCCCACGCTGGGGCTGCGCTGAACCCGGATTTCATCATCCAATGTGCGGGTTGCTAGGCAGGGCACAGAACTCTCAAGCGGGCTGCGGGCTTTAGTGTTGCAAGCACAAAGTAGAGCAGGAGTCAAGAGCAGCAGTAGTAGCGAGGCAGAGAAGGAAGACAGCAAAGTTAAGGAGAAAGAAAAGAGCTAAAGCAAATGCATGAGCAAGGAAGTTAAGACAGAAAAGCATTTGGACACTTAAGTTAACACACATCCACACAGCAAGTAGACTTGACTTAGGTATCAAATTCCTGTAGATGTGTTTTTGTGTAATTTTTGATGTCTTGTAATTTTTGGCCCTTTAGAAGCTTTCAAACTTACAATTAATAATAAATGTCCATGTTTATATATACTGAACATTTAAAAATGTAAATAAAAATAGAGAAAAGAGAATGGCATGATGCACACAGAGGTTCAGTGCGTTTAGCTCACAGATCATCCAGTAAAACAGTTACAATTCAGCTGTAGTTTACAGGTTTTTCTCCTTAGAATAAGTAACTTATTCACATAACTTTCTCTTCCTTGTACAGATAGAAACATGAAACTCCAGACATGAATCCACACCTGCAAATTATTGTAGCCTCCTGAAAGACAGCACCCTACATAGATCAAGACTTTTGAAGCATCCACCCTAAGAAGTTATAGCTGTTTGAAACCACTTTAATTGTCATGGCTCCCTCCTAACGAATTCTGGGACCTATAGTTTAGTGAAGTATTTAGGATTCTCAGTTGGAGAGCAATACTTCACCCTCTTGAACTACAGCACTTGTGTTCTCCATTCAGGGGAGTCTTACATTTTTCACTAAACTACATTTCCCAAAATTCCATACAGTGTAACCACGGCAATTAAAGTGAGTGCTGTAAGGGCATGGTATAGGCACACTCTTTACTTCATCAGTCAGGCTGCATCCACACTACAGAAATGATCCAGGTTGACACCACTTTAACTGCCATGGCTCAATGCTATGAAATTGTGGGAATTCTAGTTTGTTATTGAACCAGAGCTCTCTAACAGAGAAGGCTAAATAACTCACAAAACTACAAATCTCAGAATTGCACAGCACTGGGCCATGGCAGTTAAAGGTGGCATCAACTTAGTCTGGATGCAGCCTCAGTGAACTACACATGAGGTATCTAAAACTTTTGAAAGTTTGCTTCCTCCAAGCTGTTCTCATAGAATTTAAAATAAAAACAGGCAAAGTAAAAGTAGATAATTCATTTTAACGGAACCAACTCTGCACCACTCTGGTTCTTTCTACAAAGGGACTTTAAAATTTATGCATTTCCATTGACTTTAACCACATTCTGGGATGGTTTCTTTGTTTTTAAGGTTCACATCAATCTATTACTAGCAAAAACACAGTAACAGAAAGGAATATTGTGGCACTTGAAAGACTAACATATGTTGTGCCATAAGCGTTCTTGTCTAGTCCTTAAGACAAACCCAGAAAAGTTTATGCCCTAATAAATCTGTCTGCGTTTAAAGAAAAGGAACAGTTTTTTGTTTGTTTTTTCTGTATTTTTAGGGCCAGGGATCTCTGCTCTCCAAGCAGTTGTGGCACTGATCTTTCACTGGAAAAAATGCTGTAAGAAAGTTGATGCTGTACATCAGCAAGGACCTTATTGTACCCCGATGCAAACTGAACCAAGTTTATATTACAAAGAAAAGAAAATCAACAACAAAAAACACCAACAGCTTTCTAATAGATGTATTTACTGGAAATGCATGAACAGTAGTTGGTTGTTATACCCGCCCCCCGCCCCCCATGGCCAACACATTTTTATTGTTTTTAATTCCTGGGAATATTTGTCAAACCCCCCCCCCCCCCCAAAAAAACCACTCTACTGGGTTTTGCATGAAAGTGTTGCTTGGTATACCCCCCCCCCAAAAAAAAACCTGGCACAAAAATAGTTTTTACAATATTATTTACAAAAATGAATTTTTTGCAAAGAAAGTGCAAATATAATATTAATATATGCAAAAATGCATAATCTCAACCAGTATGGAGAAAATCTTTGAAGCCTAAAATGTCCAATGATAAGTTCCATATTCAGAACAGTGATTTTCTAATGTGCCAGGACTCACACACCATTTTTTTACTCACTAGCTATAATTATTTCTTTCTTTCCTAGAACGTTCCAACAGACCCCAGAAATCAGTGGCTCAAGAACCAGCACTGTTCCAGGGACCACCACTTTCAGTAGTACTGATTCAGACTCCCCTCTTCATAATATTGCTAAAATCCGACCTTATCTTTCTGCCTCTACTGTCAAGATCCTGGTCCATGCCCTAGTGGTCTCACGACTCGATTACTGTAACGTCCTCCTGGCTGGGCTTCCTCTTTCTCACCTCCGTCCTTTAACCTCTGTCCAGCATTCAGCTGCACACATTATCACATCCGCCCACCGCTGTGACCATATCTCTCCTGTGTTGGCATCCCTTCACTGGCTCCCCCTCCCTTTCCACATTCAGTATAAACTCCTGCTCTCAACGTTTAAAGCCCTCCATGGACTGGCCCCTCCTTACTTATCAGACCTTATTTCTCCTCACCTTCCAACTAGGGCCTTCTGTTCTGGTAGTCAAGGTCTGCTGTCCCAGTCCAGGATTTCCTCTGCCCCATCTCGGATTCGCCCCTTTTCACTCGCTGCCCCTCACTCCTGGAACCTTCTTCCCCCGCGAGCAAGAGCCATCACTTCTTTAAACAGCTTCAAAACGGAGCTGAAGACCATCTTGTTCAGAGAAGCCTTCCCAGGCATTGCATAATTGTCACTTGCTATTTGGTTTTCTTTTGTTGTCTGTTTATTGAATCATTTCCTGTATTGCTATGTATTTTATATGTATTATCCTACTAGAAAGGCCCCTTCCCCACCACCACTCCCTTTGTGTCGTGTCTTTTTAGATTGTAAGCCTGAGGGCAGGGAACCATCCCATTAAAAAGATTGCATGTACAGCGCTGTGTAAATTTATAGCGCTTTATAAATAAAGGTTAATAATAATAATAATAATAATAATAATAATAATAATAATATCATCTACCATCAAAACTCATGTATCTTTGCCCCATTTGTTCTTTTACATAAAAAGCTGGCTTTAACTGAGAACCTTTGATAGAGATTATGAATTCAGTTTATACATGGATATTTTAATATGTGTGAACTAGATTCAGTTTTGCCTTGGCCATTATAGTATACAATGATATAAATTTTAAAAATCTAATTTAAATTAAAATCCAGTTTTCTTGTTCATTTTTAATCACTGATTGCATTTAATCAGACCATTTCATTAAAAAAACTTCATATCCTGATTAAATCAGGGTGGCCATCAGGAGTAAGATATAATTATTTTGGGAACCACAGCTGCTTCTTGGACCAACAGCTGGCATCTCTGACTGTAACAGGCCTCAGCCGTGGATGAGAGAATCAATTTCTATATGCAAACAAATACTAACATCAGTGTTATGGTTTTCTGGCTGCATCTGCACTCCAGAAATAATTTCAGTTTAACACTACTTTAACTGCTCTTGCTCAAATTCTATAGAATTCTGGGGTTTGTAGTTTTGTGGGACATTTAGCCCTCTCTGTCAAGAGAGCTCTAGTGCCACAACAAACTGCAATTCCCAATATTCATAGCTTTGAGCCATGGAAGTTGAAGTAGTATCACAGAAGATCATTTCTGCAGTGTGGATGCAGCCTGAGTTTTAGAATGAAAATGGTTTTATTTTGCACCTTGTCCTGATCAGCTATGACAAATGGAGGGAAGAACAGGTTTTGAAAGCTGTTATGCTCAACACTGGTAGCTAACTACAGATGGCTTGGCAACCAAAGACATGCAGGTTGGCCAAAACTTTGTAAGCTGTCATTAAATTGTAATTCACACTGAAATATGGGACTCATTCTGATAATAGCACATAGAAAACAGATTATATTTAAGTCAATCCTAAATGCTCCCAAGTCCAAAACTTTTTGAATGCCAACATGATGCCCTGAGGCTTTGACATTGGGATATTTTGGATATTTCATAGAATCATAGAATTGGAAAAGACCACAACAACCATCCAGTACAACCCCCTACCCTGCAGAAATACACAATCAAAGCATTCCCGACAGATGGCCATCCATCTTTATTTTGGAATACATTTTGTATTTTGGAATACAAGTACATACTGTATTTGGAATACATACTGTATCTGTGAGGCTGGAGAGACACATGAGGCCGGAGAGAGATGTGAGAATCTGTGAAGTGGCAGAAGGTGTGAATTCGCACCAGGCACTATGCTTGGATTCCCACCATTTCAGATATCCTTGTGTATCTCTCCTGCCTTGTATCTTTCACCAGTCTCAGAAATATAGCACAAGTACTTACAAGACCACTTGTATTCCAAAATAATTTTAAAAATCCAACTCCCAAACACTTATGTTTAATCTTTTTTTAAGGGGAGGGGGGGAGATATTATGTATATAGAGGTATTTTAATCTTTGTATGCCGCTTTGATTGTCTCTACAAAAAGCGGGATAGAAATAAAAGTTTTATTATTATTTTATTATGGTTCCAAGCATTTAATATAAAGGATACTCAACCTGTATGTGGAAAAAATGGCTTCTGTTTTGCCTTTTACTCATAGCCCATACAAAATGCATTCCATTTTGTAACACTTACAATAATGTGCTAATGAGTCATTTGCTTGTTCTTTTTAAGAGTCACCTGGAGAAACATATCTTCTTTCACCTCTTCTACTTCTCTTTCTATTCTCATTATTTTAAAAGTCTGTTAATGTATTATTTAGCTACTTAGAAGAACCTGAATGACACTTGAAGGCATAAAATTTCATTGTTCTGTCCAACAATGAGTCTTATTGTCAATGGCTGCCATCATGATGCATTTTTAACAACTTCTAGTTTAAATAAGTAATCAGGATAAATAAATAATAAATTCACTTTTCCAAACTATTATTTTAATTGGAGGGATAGTGAAAGGATCTCCAAGCTTCTCAGTTCTATCATGGCTAGCAGCATAACTGTAAGGCATAGTTTTCTTGGACCAACATCAATTAGTGGCCAGCCTTTGAATTTCAAAGAAATATATTAAGGCTAACAAATTACAGTTAATGTTTGCCTAACCATGTAATTTCAAAATTAGTCATGATTAACTGAAATCCTATTGACCTCAAAGGGTTTACTCAAAGGATTAATAAATCTGGATCCATTATTATGCAGTTAGACTAAAATTGGAATTTGGTCAGCCAATCCATGATTACAACCACCTTCACAAGCAAGCAATTCTTTGGCTGACAGCAACCCTACTGGAGTACTATACTAGTTTAAAAATAATAGTGAAAGCATTTGAGTCTTCTAGAGGTTGTAAAAGGGCAGTCCCTCCCGCAACCAACCGCACCACAAGCATGTAAAGAACTTACATGAATTTGTTTTCCATCTGTGAACAAGGAAACAACACTAGAGAATATTTTGTTTCACAGCAACCTTCCCTTACTTTGAGATCAGATGAGCACTATACCAAATGAGAGGGAACCTACTCATGAGACATGTCTGGATTGTGCATGGAGAAGGGTCTTAACTTTGATGCACAAGATCTTGGCCATAGTTTTTACTGTGAGTTTCATCTGTATCTTTTTGCTAAAGGTGAAAATACTATTTTAAGAAATGGCAATGTTTTATTCTGTTGCTCTCCAAGATTGTTTTATCATTGGTACTATCTATACTGGTTTTGTATTTCTCATTTTGATTCTTTTACATTAAACAGGAATTCCAGAGACATATCAGCCAAGCAGAGAAACCTCTTCCAGTCTTTGGTGCCATGACATCTCTCTTAAGGTCAATGTACCAATGACCTTCTGTCAAAATTCCTTCTTAGAATATACATACTAAGTAATATGAGAAATCCACCTCTGGGTGGCAGCAGGTGCTGAAGAGCAGGGAGTGTTAGAGGACTCTGCTATATCCCAATCTGGTGCCCTAAGGTATGCGGAAAGACATATGCTGCCCTATGGTATAATGGAGAACATTTTATTGAAATGTGAAGTCTGGTAAGCATCTATACAAGGAATGGGGTGTGGGAGCCATTTTCTCTTTTGCCTCAGACAACAAAATGTTTTGACCAGGTCCTTCCAAGTTGAAACATGGTAGAAGCTAGAAAGAAACAATCTGGTAGGGGAATGTGTCACCATTCTGTCTTACATAGAGACATATATTAGCTCGCTCACACACACTCACACACACACATATGCCACATTTGGGTAAAGGTAGGAAAAAGTTCACAAAAAGGAGCCCGTAATGAAGAAATAAAGGCTAATAAGTACCTGTATTAAAGGAAGGCCTCTCTGAACTGGAAAAGTGAGGAGAGCATCAAAAAGAGCTTTAAAATGTATGGCCTACTACTTGGACTTGGGACCTTTCCTTGAGTCATTTCCCCTATCGTTCCTTTCCCCATTTGCTTAGCATTTCTTCTTTGCTTCCCTGTTTATCTGACATTCCCTCCTACTTAGGGCAGTTTTGGGTAGTGCAGAAATTAATTGCCTTCTGAAGGAGAACTGGGCAAAAGTACAATATTATTAACACAAGTGAATAGTGCTAATTATGCTAATGATTTACATGATACTATATTTTATACAACAAAGATTAATTTATATAATACTGCAGCATAAATAATAATTTACAGAATACTGTATTTGCATTATCCAACTTTTTTGAAAAACAACAACCTAGAAATCACTTCTCTCACTAAATGGAATAACCACAAACTAAACTAGAATTACCACGTCTAAAGACAAGTTCAGGAAGCTGCCTAGATAGCTCAGGGGAAGTCTCATGTGTGGAAAGGTGCATTTGCAGACAGAATCAAAAGCCACTCAACTCAGTTTCTAAATCCAGCTTCACACAGGCCAACAACACAGGTTTAGTAATTTCTACCAGTCTTCTTATAGCAACATCCAGTATATTTTAATAGACATATATGGAATATATGAAATGATCGCCCCGCCCAAAAGGAAAAAAACATGAATAAAGCATCATGCAAACCAGTGTTGCTCACATGGGGCAATGAGGAGTGTGCCATTTCATGGGGGGGGGTAGCATTTAGCTGAATTTTTAATTTGTATTTGCTTGATTAGATTATGCTTTCAGAGTTAGACTGCAAGTTCCTTGGGGGAAGGAATGTATCTGTTTTCCTTGTGCAACTCTAGAAGGCACCATGTAATACTGACAGAGCTGCATGAATGCCAAAATCAGACAACTGAGCCTATCAGTAACAGCGTGATAGGCCACAAATGATTAATTCATGAAATTAATTAATCATTCATTTCTAGGGTGGGTAAATCCATGTGCTTCTGAATTCAGTTCTCGCCAATCTTCACGTTGGACTATACTGGTGAGCTAGGGGTTGTATGCAAACCTTTGGCTATACTGGCTAGGGGTGCAAGGAATTGAAGGCAAACAAAACATCTGGAGGATTAGCTGCACGTCCTTATTTGAATTTATTGTGCAATTTATAGAACTCCACAGGTTGGATGAGGGATGTGCATCCCTTTTACAGACGTGCAAAGAAGCACTCATTTATGGCAGCAATTTTTGTGCTAGGTTTATTATCATTCCAGCAGTGGTGATGCAAAGACAATTGAGTACATTCTTACAAGAAAGAAAAAAGATGCTAAAGTAAGATTTCCTCAATCAAATGTTACTGTTGTAGCCACTATGATGCTTGGAGAGGAGAAAGTATACAACAACCTCCTCCAACGTGATGTCTTCAGGATGTGTTGGGCTACAACTCATGTCATTTCCATCCAGTAACGGTTTGGAATGATGAGGGGGAGGGTGTAGCCAACATACCTGATGAGCACCAAGTTGGAGAAGGTAACCATTATCTGGCCATGAGCCACTGCTTGCTGTCCACACTCTTGCTCCTTGCATCAAGACTGGTGCCCTGGCGGCACAGTGGTTAAATGCCAGTACTGCAGCCACAAGGTTGTGAGTTCGATCGCAGACAGGGCTCCAAGACTGACCAAGCCTTCCATTTCATAGGTCAGTAAAATAAGTAGCGGGGGGGGGGGGGGGGAATTGGCTTACAGATTGTAAACCACTCAGAGACTGATTAGCTCAGTATGAAACAGTATAGAAATATAAATGCTGAAGGCTATCCACACACTGACACCTTCTTATTAATTACAGTGAGTTGGAAGTGAGAAGTATATCTTGTCTGTATGTTAACACACATAAGCCAGGATCATACACCATAGCAATAAAAGAAGAAGGCAGCAGCAGGCTGCAAATGACCACAGGGTTTTCTGAGAAATCTGGCATGGAAAATAATATTTGTCATAAAATCCCAGGCATTGGAGCAAAAGGCTCTTAGAGCCAGCATCCTTCCTCTATTATTATTATACTTAACTTCATTTATATTCTAGCTCATACCCAAAATCTGAAGGCAGCTCCCCAAATCATCCCCTTTTCCATTTTACTCTTCACATGACTATACCTGTTGTTCTTTTTTCTCCCGTCATCATCACAGCATCACAGTGAACTGGTGTAGTTATACCAGAACAATGTACAGACAGAACCATGTATTAAACACATATGTTAATGTATTCAATAAACCTTTATCTTATTAATGATTAATAAGATTAATCTTTATTAATCTTATTATTTTATTAAATTACTCAGGCAAGTATTGAGGCAAAACAAAAATTGAGATCTAAATGTCCAATAGCAGCACAGTCTTTCAAAAGCGACCTTGCCTTTAAAAAAATCTGTATCTAATTAGCCTCAGTCATGTTTGCATTGAACTAGGCAAGTTAATAAGAGTCCAAAGGTCAGGCTGCACATCCACTATGATCCTATGGTATTGTCAGGCTGGGACAATACTATTAAAGTTGGGGTGGGCAAGTAGAGCCATGAGAATGCATGCACCCTCCATGTTTTAGTGTTTTTTTTTTGTTTGTTTGTTTGTTTGTTTTTAAGCTCTCCAGACATCCAGAACTTCCCTTTTATGTCTACCCCTAAATGGTGAATTGTATCTGGAGCACCAAAATTATTTCCAAACTTTGGTCCCCCAGGTCTTGCAGTCTTTGACTCCCAGAAGTCCCAGACACCTTGGCCAACAGTCAGGAATTCTGGGAGCTGAAGTTCAAAACACCTACAAGACCAAAGTTTGGGAAGCACTGTTGTAGAAGCTCACATTTTATATAGGTTGTAACAAATCACCATCTGCACTGTTTAACATCCGAAACATGCCAGATTTTCAAAATTAGAAATGGACTTAAAACCACTTCAATGTTAGGGAAGGGAGTGTTGGCATTATTGGCAGTGCCTTACTGTGCTTTACTGTGCAGCCTCCAGAAAAAGCTGGCCTTCAGATTTCCAGCAACTGCCTGCCCTACACTAAAAGGCTGAATGAAGATGTATGATAAAACTGTTCCCACTTGTAAACATCTTGCTAACAGGAAACTAACATAATCAGGAGAGCTACTAATTTTGAAGCTTTCTTCCAGTCATACTAGTTTTCTGTCAGGGGATTACTGTTGATTGATTGATCTTTCACATTGAGAATTTCATCACACTGCTTGCAGTTGCACACTCCAAACTTTTGCTCTGCATTCGCCATTATGCAGAAAGTAAAAGCATTTGTCTTCACTTTCCGCCTGAATCTTGGATTTCTAATCTTTAATTATCTGCCAAGAAAAGCCTCCAGAAAAGTATGAACATTTTCCTTATCATGTCTACCACGTACTTAAGATTAAAAAAGAAGAAGCAGCAGCAGCTTCTGACTTACACCTTAAAGCCATACTAAAATTATGGGATAATAATATGTAATGTTTTACTACAATGGCTACTCTTTCACTTAAGTATTGTTAACTTCTACATATTCAAAATCATACTACAACCTTAGACATCCAGGGAACAAAGAACTGTAATATACTTGTGTAACCTTTTTTATGTTTTATGGTTTTTGAAGTTTTTTTGGAAACAACATTGCCTAATTTTCTTCAATAGAGCAGTGGGGGAACCATCTAATTCAATCCAGCTTGCTCAGATCAGCACTGGGGACTCTATATATTACTCATCTGTGATTACACTGACAACACTAAGAAACTGTCCTTTTTAGAATCACAGAATCATACAATCATAGAGTTGGAAGAGACAACAAGGGATCCACAGTCCAACACCCTGCCATGCAGGAACTCTAAATCAAAACATAGAACCACTAACTTCCAGAATCCTCTTGCCAGCATGGCTAGTGTAAGGGGAGCGTTTCCAAACTCTGATTATGCATACAATTATCCAAAATGTCTGCAAACCTATCTTCTAAATGACCAGTGAGTCTCACATAACAAACTATTTCATATTCAACTATGGAGGACATGGTGTGTGTTTGTGTGTGACACGTGATGCTTTACTCAGTGTTTTATTTGTGGAAGTGATTAATTATGCAATTGCCTACAAAACTAACAAAAAGACAAAACACGCCCATATCTTTTTTCTCAGTTAGCAGTGGAGATATGGTTAGAGCAATGCGCCACAGCGTTAGAAGCCTTCAGAATCCATAACTGATATGTTGGTCAGTATGGTCTGCTAATCTACTTGTGGGTTAGATGCGTTGCCATGAGGTGACGATGAAGTTAGTTGGTTCGGTGGGTCTCTAAGGGGAAGGCCACAGCCCACTGGCCTCTGCATTACCATTATCGGGGTTGGTAAACATCCTACTTGCACTGGAGACAGTCTTTCCGATGTCAGCCAAGGATCGTAGGTTGGATTTTTTGGTCTGGTGCCGATGCTTCCTGAGCAGCGTGTAGGTTACTTTGTCCTTCATGTCAAGCTTCAACAGGCCCGTCTCAATCTGATTGTCAACAACCATCTCTGTTGCACAGTAAGTGGTAAACAATGATGTAGGGAGAAAAGAAAGAAAGGAAAACCAAATTAAGCCAAGGTGTTAAGGAGGTTTTCTGTTAGGCTGGTAAATCCCCATCTTCCCAATACATATACATGGAGGTTAACCTTTCCTGTCCTGACATTATCCACAGGTTTTGGACTACAACCCATTTTATCTCCAGGTGGCACAACCATTAGCATGCTGGTTGAGGATGATGACAATTCTAGTCTAAGACATCTGCAGAAGACTTATAAAGGATTTTGCCATTTATCAGATCCAAAAGATTGTTTTTAAACAGCACCCTCTTTTTTGTTTTCTTTTGTTTTCACAGAAGCAGACTGCAGTGGTCCCTCCACATCTGCAGAGGTTAGGGAAATAGGACCCCCATGAAAGTGGGAAATCTGCAAATAATAAAACACTTTTTTTAATCTAAGAAAACACCTTTCTAGGAATCTCTAGGTCCTCTAATACAATTTTAGGGTCACCATTCACCAGAAGTTGACCACAGGATTCTGCTGGAGGACCTACAAATGCCTAGAGAAGTATTCTCTCTAGGAATCGCTGGTCCTACCATTTGACTTCTGGCAAAAGGTGGTCATAGAGTCATGCTGGTGGATCTAGAGATTCCTAGAAAGAACATATTAATTGAATCTGTGAATATTCAAAGCTGCAAAAATCAAAGTCACACATGGGGAGGGTCAACTGTATGCACATTCCAACAAGAATAACACAGAAACACTTAAATATGCTGGCAGTTCCAAACTCATTGAACCCACTGGGACTGACTGGTAAACATACATAGGTTTGGCCTGTTTACAGAATTTGGATTGCACCACATAGTTTGTCTTGTCAAAGAGGACCCGCTTCTTGCAATTCAACTGAATTCTGTGGAACCTATTGAAATAAACCATCGTACTAGAGAGTCTTCAGAGTGCCTTGAGTCTGGACTCTTTCAGCTCCTGCAACCATGTTGGCTGGGACAAATGAGGCTGTAGTCCAAGCCATGCAGAAAAAAAATCAGTGTAGAGACAGATGTGGTTGGCCTCCAGGATACTGTAAGAGGAGCGAAGGTTTAATTTCTTATTTTCTTGTGTTTTTTTTAAATCAAGTTTTCCAGAAAAGGCACAAATGACAATACAAATAACAAGAGAAGAATAAATCACAATTGGCACACATAGAGTTATCAGATCTCAAGAGAATCACTTAGGCGGGGTACAGACCACCGCCGCCAGTAGGTCCGCGGGGGAGCCGGAGCCTTCAGACGGCGCGGCTCCCGCGCGGACCGAAAAAGAAGCTCCAAAATGGAGCTTCTTTTAGAGTCGCGTTTGTGACGTAGCGAGGCACCAGGGGCGCACTCGCTACGTCATAAAGGCTGCGACACATACGGACACTCAGCGTCTGATACGTAAAGATGGCGGCACCCGTATGAACAGGGCGCCGCCATCTTGTACGTATTCAATACGTACTAGGGTTAGGGGGTGCGGAAGCACCGCCCCTTCCTAACCCTAGTACGTATTGTATACGTACTATTTGGCGGTCTGTAACCCGCCTTAGATTCCTGGTGATTCACTCAGACAATTATCTGAATGTCTAGCTATATTGAGCTAGAACTTTACCAGATGCAATGGTAGCTTAAACAGGGAAATATTATTGTACAAGGCCAAAGGTCAAAGGTTTTTGGACATAATTTCTGGATTTTATCTCTCTAATAAGCAGAGATTTGAAGCCTAGCCTTTCATGTCCAATATTTAAAATCCCACTCGGCAGATCATGATTGTTCTTAGAAAACAAAACAGTAATTTACTGAGCTTGCTGCCTCTGAGAGCACTTACCTACTACCTGAGGAAGTGATGATGCCTCCAAATCAAGCAAGATTGATCCTTTCTCTATGCATGTCCTCAACTCAAACAAACTGTGAAGGGACAGTGTGGCCACATGGGGTTTACTCCACCTCTCTCCTCCCTGTTCCACTTTTTCCTCAAACTTAATCCACCTGCAAGTGACAAAAGGAAGGGAAATTCAACAAAGAAGAACTTAGAAAATGCTTTTCAACATTTTCAGTTGGTTCTGGAAACTTCAGCAATGTAGAGCAGCCAACCATTAAGAATTAATCTCTATGTGTTTCTTAGTGCCATGCACATTATATCTGATAAGACAGAAAAAACAAAGGCATTCATGACAATACAGTAGTCTAATAGACCATAGGGACCATATCTTTCCATTCTTACAGTATTTTTTTATTAATCCAAATCATACATTAACAGTAAACTAAATAGTCAGAATAAACAAGTATAATCTATTCGCCATCCCTACTGAGACATACATACATATATATGTGTGTGTGTGTGCATTTTATGTATATTGAGCTGCAAGCATTTTTAAACCAACCAATTACTTTATATTCATAAAGGATTTAGACAGATATTGGATCAGATCAGTCATCCCTTAGAACTAAATCCAGTTATTAGTTCCAGCTACAGCAGGCCTGCTAAGCCGATGAAAAGTAAGTTAAGTCCAACTTAAGTAAGTTTCATGGATTCAATGAATCTAATCTACTTGGTACTGAGTTTCCAAACATATCTGTCAACCAAAGCTGACATTTTGTGTGCTTAGCACTATCATCTCTAGGCATCTTTGTCTTCATTGTATACTAGTTAGTATTATTTTAGAGATGTTTTAATCATGTAATGTTATTGTTTTAGATTGTATGTCACTTGGCAGGTCTTTTGCTCTTCTTATTATTTTATTTGACCCCTACTATGGAAAGCACTGTGCAAACTTTACAGTGCTCTATAAATAAATGTTAACAACAACAATAATAAATAATAATGGATGAGAATAATTTTTCTTTTTGAAAGTCATAGGGTTGCACCTCCCAGCATCCCTAGCAACATAGCCAGTGGTGAGGCATGTTAGGATTTGCAGTCCAATATTTATTTATGTATTTATTTATTGGATTTCTATCCTGCCTTTCTTCCAGTCTGTGGTGTAGTGCTTTGAATGAAGGACTTTGACTCTGGAGACCAAGGTTTGAATCAGCCTCAGAGGATGGCAATGGCAAACCCTCTCTGAAGAAGCTTGCCAAGAAAACCTTCTGATATGTTTGCCTTAGGGTCGCCATAAGTAGAAAAAGACTTAAAGCCACACAACAATCCTGTCTTTCTTTCAAGATGTGATTCAAGGTGGCTTATAATATTTTGTAAAAAAATTAAGATAAAACAATTTACAAAAGTTAAAAAAGAATTAAACGACAATATGACATTTACAAACATGACTAAAACAGTTATTAAAAGAACAAAAGCATATTTACAACATAATTTTCAGTAAAAGGTTATAAATAAATCACAGCACCTGTTGCATACACACTACTGCTCCATAAAAAAAATCTTCACCTGCTGCAGAAAGAGAGCAAGAAGGAGGCCAACCAGACCTCCAATGCCTGGGAGCAGCCACGGAGAAGACTTGTATAAGGAGATACAGTATCTGGCTGGACCCAAGCCATATAAGGCTTTAAAAGTTAAAACCAGCACTTTGAATTCTGCATGGAAACAGACCAGTAGCCAGTGAAGCTGTTTCAACAGGAGAGTCCCATAATCCCTATAATCAACCCTAATCAATAGCCTGACTATAGCATTTTGGATTTGCTGAAGTTTCTGAACAGTTTCCAAAGGCAGTCACACATACAGCGGGTGTTACAGTAATGCAAACAGAATATAATCAAGGCATATAATCAAGTAGTCAGACCAGATTTCTCAAGGAAAGGACACAGCTGGCATAGTAGTTTTAACTGTGCACATGGGCTCCTGGCCACAGTGGAAACCTGGGCATCCATGCCCAGATCAGAACATAAGAGTTTACACAAGGTGAGAACATGAGATTTCAGGGGAAGTACAACCCCATCCAACACAGACTGAGTCCCTGTTCCCTGATCTGCCTTCCAACTGACCAGGAGAACCACTCTCCTATCTGGATTAATCATAAAGTTGGAAGAAACCTCAAGGGCCATCCAGTCCAACCCCTGCCATGCAGGAACACACCATCAAAGCACCCCTGAAAGATGGCCATATAGCCTCTGTTTAAAAACCTCCAAAGGAGGAGACTCCACTACTCTCAGAGGGAGCTTGTTCCACTGTTAAACAGCTCTTACTATCAGGAAGTTCTTCCTAATTTTGAGGTGGAATCTATTTTTCTATAGTTTGCATCCATTGTTCTGGGTCCTAGTTTCTGGATTAACGGAAAACAAGCTTGCTCCATCTTCAGTATGACATCCCCTCAAATATTTAAGGTGATATTTATCACCTCTTAACCTTCTCTTTTCCAGACTAAACAAAATCTCTTCCAACTCTATGATTCTATGAATGACAGCAGGCACTGGTTTAGTACCGAAACAGCTTCCTTGGAATCAAATGGAAAGGAGAGATGGAGTTGTCATCAGCGTTATGTAAATGCATAACAAAAAAGGATCCCCCATTATCTGAGAGTGACTAGATTCCCACTCTTGCTCTGAGCACAGTGGCCTTTGAAAGCAAAGCAATTCAAGTAATTATGGCCTATCAAAATGATCCAAAGCATTTGATTATGGTTGCCAAAATGATGTCAAACTATGGTTTGTCCACTGAGACATCAAGTCAAACTTGCAGTTAAGCTTTCTTAACCATGGTTTGACATGGTATCACAACTTAACCATTGCAATGAGAGGTTACCTACATGAAAGTATTAAAAGGATGTGTTTCAGAGAAATCAGCCAGTGCTGAATCTCTCATAATGACAGGGGAAGAGATTTAATTTTGCACCTGCTGGACATCTCCCTCCTACACAGCTATTAAAAGGTAAAGGAGCTCCCATAGGGTCAGAAGTTTACAACCTTTGCATGTGGTTATGAAACAGCCCTTAAGCATGGAAAAAAATGTTTGACACATGAGACCATTTGCCTTTGCCTTAATCTTCAACTAAAATGCAAGACAGGTTTGATTCTTCCTTTTTTCTTTTTTTAATTTGTCTGGACAAATTTTTCTTGAATCACTACTGCAAGAAAAATAATTTCAAATATCATTCTCTTTCCTTCTTTCTTTCTTTCATTCATTCTTTCTTTTGTTCTTTCGTTCTTGCCTTTTCCTCCAAAACTAGGACAAAGGATTTGTGTTGTTTTGGTCATAAGAGAAATGTGAGCTATGTTTTTTGTTGTGCAATTACATTGCAGGTCAAACAATAAGGATCTCACCAGTCTGTAGAGCAGCAGATGAGCTATTGAGGAATTTCCAGTTCTTCAAGGAAAACAACTCAAAGTGTGAAACAAGATATTAAATGTGAATGTCTATAGGAATAGAAATCTGAAAGCCCAGAAAAAATTAGGAAAATGGGGGGGGGGGGGGGGACTGTAGCTACCTTTTTTTCAAGCTTTTTATTTTCATAAAAATTGAGGTAGATGGATTATGTAGAATTTTATTTTAGAATGATGAATAAAGTGTTTGATACAAAGTGTTCACATATTTATTAACCCCAAATCAGTTCTAAATGCTATGTAAGAGGAAGCCTTTTATGTAAACATGTGTACAATATCAGATCATCACAATTCCTGGACTTGGTTTCTTTTCTCGGTTCTTTTTATGGGAATGGGTCAACTTGATGCTTTGGAGAACCAGCGGAGACAAATTAATTTTCTCTATTTTGCAAAGTTTGATGGTTTCTTCTGGGTCTCTTTGGTGGAGGAAGGGTTACCTGCTTCTCAAACTGGCAAAACCAAGGAGATTCCTTATAAATCCAGGTAACCCTTATCCTCAGGACCTGTCACAGTTGTTGCTATGGGTCTTCAAGTGACCCTAAGGCAAACCTATTCCAGAGTCTTCTTGGTGGGATTTGTTTAGAAGAGGTTTTCCAGTGCCTTCCTATGAGGTTGAGAGAGTGTGACATGCCCAAGCTCACTCAGTGGGTTTCCATGTTGGAATTTGAACCTTGGTATCCAAAATTCTAGTCCAATCCCCTAACCACTATTTTATTTTATTTTATTTTATAGGTTGAGCCTTCATTATGTGAAATGTTTGGGATAAAAGGTGTTTTGATTTTGGGTTTTTTTAAGATTTTGGAATATTTGCATATTTATTTTTATGTTTGTTAACTGTCCTCGAGTCAACTTTGACTCATGGCAACCTTATGGATGAGGCATCTCAAGACTCCCTGTCCTCTTCTTCTCTGCTCAGGTCCTGTGGGCTCAGGCCTGTTGTCTTCTTTTGAGTCTAAGCATCCCATGTGAGGTCTTTCTTTCTTTCTTTCTTTCTTTCTCTCTCTCTCTCTCTCTCTCTCTCTCTCTCTTTTTGCTTTGTTTGCAAGTTTTATGGTCCATAATACAACATATATAATCAAACTTTACTAAATGTTATCATCATTACATCACATACTTTTCACCCCCCTCCTTCTCCAATGTCCATGACCAAGTGAATTAGCACCCAGTGCCCATAATGTGGCATATTTTACTTATAATTTCTCTAATTTAATTGTACCTCTTTTCAGCTTTTACTTTCTCAATCCAAAATCCCATTTATCCCACCATTTCCTTTATTTGACCATTATATTTTCCTTTTCTTTCTCTTAAATAATCAAATAAAAGAGATTCTACAACATGGTGTGACCCATTCCCCCCCCCCCCCAACATTGTTTGTTTTTTCTGGTCTTCCTCTCTTTCTGCTGCCTTCCACCTTTCTCAGCATCACTGTCTTTTCTAATTATTCATTTTTCCTCTTGATGTGGCCAAAGTACGACAACCTCAATTTAATCATCTTGACTTGCAGGGAGAGTTCAGGGGTTGGACTGGATGGCCCTTGCAGCCTCTTCCAACTCTATTATTCTATGATTCTATGATTCTTCCTGTTCGTGGTATCCTCAGTACTCTTCAAGAAGTTGTATGTATTGTATCCATTACATTCCCCATCACCATGTATGGATGTGTGATCTGGATGGTGAAGAAAGCCAATATAAAGGAAATCTCTCTCTTGGCCTCTGTGGAAGGCAATGGCAAACCTCCTCTGAACAAGTGTTGCCAAGAAAACCCCTTAGGGTTGCCACAAGTCAGAAATGACTTGAAGGCACACAAAACAAATATAAAATGTTCATGTCCAAAACGTACTTCTGTATAGTCCTGGAAGCTCCAAGTAAAAAGAGATATATCAGTGGAATGTGGCAGTTATGTTCCCCATATAAATGGGGTGGTGAATTTGTTCCATGTTTTACTCAGAACTTTAAAGGAGATACCCACGTTCAGATCTTTGGACAGCTCCTTTAAAGTTCATACTAAAACCTGGAACTAATTCACTGCCTCACTGACATGGGAGACCCAAGCTATTGCTGCTAAAGAGAAAGCCTTCTGCCCAAGACCCAGACTAGGGTCGGCATCACCCGGTGCGACAACTCATGGTGTCACCCCACCCCCAATGACCTCCTCCCATGCCACCCCATCCAGAATCCTTAGTTGGGTTTTTGTACTAATGTTACTCACAAATCGTAATTCCTGTATATCACCGAACATAATGGCAATAGCTGTGACATAAACAACTAGCAAAATTAAAGTTATACCTTTAAATGATAGTATCACATGCACTGCCTAAATGTGCATAGTTTCATGTGATTAAAGAGAAAATCTGGTAAGATGTGATGTTTTTAAAGAAAAATTTAAAAGCATGAAAAAAATTAAACAGAGGCTTCTCCTTTCTTCAACCATTGAGCCTTACCCCATTCATTCTTTCTCTTTCACTGAGGTCTACAATTTTAGAGGGGTGCAGGCAAATGCCACAGCCCGTTTCTGCTAAAACACAGACACCTGGGGAGCAGTGCTGTCATCCCCCTTATGGTATCACCCAGTGGGCCCCACAATCCTCACACCTTCCTAAAGATGCCCCTGGACCCAGATTAAAAATACACTAACTTGGAGGGGTGGCAGAATAATACTAAACTAGATTAGAAGGATAATAATACTATATACTAATACTCATAATAATACTAAACTAAACTAAAGAGGTCTGTCATCTGACTTCGTAAAAAGCAACAGAGCTTGGAAAGGTTACATTTTTGGACTACTACTCCCAGCATTGGGCATCTCAGATAGGAGGATTATAGTAATGTTTCCAAACTCTGGAAACCAGCTTCCTGGGCATGAGCAAGAGAATATGACCAGGGACAGCTCTCTTCCATATCATATGGAGAGAGAATAATTACTGCTATTTGGCCAATAGGCAAGCCATAAATAGAGTGAGGAAGGCCTGTTACAGACAGCCAAAATAAAGCTGCTTCGAGTCACTTAGGAGGTATGGTATTTCAATGATGCATGCGTCCTAAGAGTCCACAGGCCACACCAAAGCCACGCTCCAGTCCTAAGGACTGGAGTGCAGCTTTGGTGAAGCTTCCAGACTCTTAGGACTCATGCATCATTGAAATACCATACCTCCAAAGTGACTCGAAGCAGCTTTATTTTGGCTGTCTGTAACAGGCTGAAGTTTTGGGCATCTTTTAGTTACCAGTTTTAAGGAGCACCAAGTTAGAGACCAGTAGAAAAATTCCCTGAAGCTCCACAATACCTTCAAATCAACACCAACTTTGTCAGTTAATTAAAACAACAGGCAACCAAATAAATATAACTTTGCAAATAACTTTCTGGGAAAGGGGCTAACTGTGGTCCTCCAGATGATTTTGGACTGCAACACCCATATTTCACTAGTTATGCTGGCTGCAGCCAATGCAACCTGTAGGTCAAAAACATTTGGAGAGCCACAGTTGCCCAATCTTGCTTTAAACACCATAATCTTTCATTGACACCATTTATTAGTCAAATACTGACTTTTCAAGGATGGCTCTAACAGCTAGGTTTTCCAAGGTAAGCCCCACCAAAGTTTTCCCTAAGAAGAAATCCACAAACATCAATGTAGTAGTTGATCACCACACTTTTACTTGCTGGGCTAGCTAAGTTTGCTCCAAAGCAGAATCAAATAAAATTCTCTGTGTCAAGTGATAATGGCCTAAATTACCTCCCTGTAGTGGTTTCATTGCCAGCCAGCTCCCACCTGAGTCATTTGTTAAATTCAAAGAAGATAAAGATCCAGGGTGGTAGGAAAGGCTAGAAATATACTCCCTAAATTAGAGTAGGAATCCTCCTCTGTGTCCCACTAGTGAGGGCAAGATACTGTGGGAGAACATGTAACACATCCCTCTCTGTTGTGGCACCCCAATTATACAATATCCTCCCCTCAAAGGCCCAATTGGTGCCAAGACGGGTGTCATCCCAGTGGCATGTCAAAATATAGCTTTTTATTAACATCCAGGGATGGACAAAGTGCAGTCCTCAGGACTGTTTTTGAGGACCCTGAGAGTTGCCACCACCAGAGTACTACCAATCCTCCACTTTTCAGCCTCAAGGAAGAGTAATTCACCTTTTAAAAGCGTTTGCAGGGACATTCTGTACTTTTTAAACATTTTTAAAAGTATTCATTTTTCCAAACAAGAATTAGATTTCTGGTCACTTCTGGTTTCACTTTTTT
>NC_056526.1:184087051-184090393 GCF_019175285.1 Sceloporus undulatus | reverse complement strand
TTTCATACGTAGTATTGGCCATTTTTGGCAATCTGTGTAGCCCCTCAAAAGTCCTGGGACAAACAACTAGTCGCTGGACTCACCACGGTTGCCCATCCCTGCCTTAGAGCTCCAATTCCCACCTTCATAAAAGCACAAGCACACCCCCCCCCAAAAAAAAAGACTCTTTTCCTCCTTCTAAACAAGGTTGCGGAGAGCAAACATTTCAAATGAAGCATGTAGCATAGCAAGGGTGACCTAACCTGGATTGATTTAACATTATGCAGCTTCACTGATTTCATGCAAAAATCCAACCTGTTTTGTTGTTGTCATACACCATTAAGTTGAATTCAACTTCTGGCAACTATGTTTGTTTGTTTGTTTGATATTTCACCATTATCCAAATACAGGACCCAAAGAGCTTCTCAATTTGAGTTAAACAAAATACAGTTTATGAATGAGCCTATGACCATATGAATAAGAAACCTCCAAAAAAAAAAAAACCCCATTATTAACAGCCCAGCTCAGGTGTTGAAAGCTCATGGCTATGGTTTTTTTTTTTTGACTGAGTCAATCTACCTGTAATGTGGTCTTCCTCTTTTCCTTAAACCTGGCCTTACTTCCAAATTGATCTGCAACCACTGTGTAAAATCAGATTAAATCTGAGTACTTCACCTTAATTGGATATGAATGAAGAACAGAATCTCAGAATCGCATTCAGCAACATGCAACAAGGAAATTTCTTTTAACATTTTGAGATTAAGCAAGTCTCTGATGAATAAGACTGAACTGCAGGAACACTGAATCTATGGTCAATTCAACTATCAGGTAGCATGGAAGAATGGAGAGAAGCATCGCTTTAATTCAATCCATGCCAGTTTCCTACTAGCTTATTCATTAAGTCCATTGCTTCCTGATTTCTCCAGATATATAATATCTGGTGGCATTTAAATACATATTTCTAATATATTTTCTTCTCTAAATGCCCATCTCTAGATGTTTTACTCAAATTCATGCATTTCTAAATGCCTCTGATAATAATATATAGCTGGCCCTCTACATCCACAGATTCATTATCCACAGATTCAATCATCCCCAGCTTGAAAATATTTATAAAAACCTATACAAATTCCAAAAAGCAAACCGTGATTTTGCCATTTTATATAAGGAAACCCATTTTACTTCCCCATTATATATAATAGAACATGAGCATCCACAGAGTTTGGTATCCTCAAGGGTCCTGGAATCAAACCTCAAAGGATACCAAGGGCACACTATTTATTTTATTTGGCCCATTTTTTAACTATGACTACATCAAAAAATCGAGAGATTTCTAAATATATTTGATAATAAAACAGATGCTAGACAGATAGACAGATTTTGGTACTTCTTTTTTAAATCCAAAAACTGTGTTACAAAATCCAGACAACTGTGAAATGAGGAGGATAATTGAATACTGAGCCACACAAGAGATATGTATCAGGTCCATTCACATCAGAATGTACAAAGATCAAATGCCTCAAAAACATATTTAGCTGCAGGCCTCTGCATTGCCACCTTGACTCTCAATCTGTGAGAAAAGTGGGATATAAATAAAGGGATGGATGGATGGATGGATGGATGGATGGATGGATTTTTTGGTACCATAGACAAATATAAGTACTATTTTAGAATAGCTGGAGGTAAATTACAAAGGCAAAAAACAGACAGAACACAACAGGCAAAATCCCAGAATAACACATCCATATAAGAGATCTTTTATCTATTGAGGGAAGGACATCATTTTAGGATTACATGGGAAATTCTGTTAGTATTAGCTATTGCATACACATATGTACGAAATGTCATTCACTCAGATTTCCCTGATTAATATATGCAGGTTTAGAAAGGTGAGTGTATACCATATTATCCACATAGTTAATGCAAGAGACATCAGTGTGTAACACCAGTGTCTTCCCACAGTAAACATAATGTATGAAACTGTCCTGAGAAGAAGGAATGCTGGAGTTAACAAGAACAAGATCACAATCATAGGTAGGGGATTACTCTTTTCAAACATAACAGAAGGGCATCATGATAGAATGTGTAGCAGTAGATTAACAGAGCTCCAATAATAAGAGAAAACTAAAAAGCTAATATTTAAAAGTGTAGAGGGAACATGGACCCTGGAAAATACTGAATCAGCATTCCACTCTCCAATGGTTTATGTGACACAGAGTTTTTTTCCCACAAAAGAAAAAATAAACAGCTAAGTTACATCACAGGAAGGCTCAGTCAAGCAAACTTTATTGGAATTATTGCTAGCTTGATTATACTGATGGAGGCATGATTAATTATTGTCCAACTGTGTCATCACTTCACCACAGTTTATCTGTATGCACTGTTTCCAAGTGGCTATAAACCAATTTGAATCTACAAAAAATTAGTTTTGTTTGCTTGTTTAAATTTATACCCAAACTCAGAAGTGTTTAATTTAAACCGACCCAAAAGAAGCAACATAATGTTTCAAGTGTTGCAGTTTATTATGTCAGTTTAAAATTATTTGATAATTTTAACATTTTTTATCCTGTAGATTACAGAAACAACACTATTCAAAAAAGACGGCATTTCTATCTTGCTTTTTGAGTGAAGAAAGTGTTTCACATATACTATCTCAACAATCCTGTGACGTAAGTAAGTATTATTCTCCCTATACTGCAGATGGAGGACTGAGGCTGAGACAAAAATTTGCCTAAGAAGAAAAACTTTGTGAGTTAGGACTTTGGGGGAGATTTGAACAGGTTACATCTCAGATCATATCATACTTTTAGACACTACACTATAACAGCTATTTAAAAACAAGGGTATTTCAAAGCTGTTTTTCAGAGGTTAGAATCCTTTTCTCACCAATATTAGCTTAATGTACAAGAAAAGACACAAACACTGTTCTCGCTAGCTATAGAATAGACACAGGTCTCTTAGCAGTTCTATTAACCAGCAGAAAAAAATGGTAAGAAATATTGGATAAATCCTCAGATACCCTTTCATTGGACATGGTTTCCAGAATACCAGGAAACAGTTTTGTGAAACTCCACAACTACAGGTTCTTCTATAAGGGCTCTGATGTCTTCTTCAGAGCTCTCCCACCATCCATAAAAAAAAAAAACCCAAATATGCAACTGACCCACAAAGTCATGCTCACCTTGCTGTCTCCTTCCACTCCATCTCTTGCCCATCAACCGCCAGTAGCTCATCCAGTTCCGTGAAGAGCTGGGGTGGTGCGGGGCTATCATCATCTTCACCCAAAATGAAGCGGATGCGTTCAGCGGCAGGGGAGACTGCAGAGGTGAAAATACTGCGGTTAACGGACTGGAGGATGACCAA